>NW_026111834.1:230000-312500 GCF_024679095.1 Eriocheir sinensis
ACACACACACACACACACACACACACACACACACACACACACACACATACACACAGCACACTGCAACTTTTTTTCTCTTCCTTCCTTTCTTCCTTCATCCTCCTTCCATCGTTAACTCTTTCCTTCCATCCTCAACTATTTCTTACCTTCCTTTCTTCCTGCAACACTCCACACTCAAATATACACACGCACAACACACTGCAACCCTTTCTTACTTTCTTTTCCTACCTGCAACACTCAAGACTCATACAACACACATACATTCCCTCCACAACACTTCCCGTCCTCACATACATTCCCTCCACAACACTTCCCCTTCCTTTCCTTCCTTCATTCCTGCAACACTCAAGACAGGAATCGCCTTGTATTGAAGTAGATTAAGGTCTCCGAGATGACAAATAGTAGACAGCTTTAAAAACAACAACAACCATCTCGAGTAAGGGGGTTCGAAGTCATCTATATACAGTTCAAAGAGGTTCCAAGGCTCTTATACACATGTCACTCGGAGCTTATGTCTTAAAGGTCAGGTAAATAGCGACGTTGTTTGGCCTCTTTCACACGGGGACACTTAGAGCGCTGCAGCAGCGCTACTCACGCGCGACTCAGTTTTAGCAGCGCTGCGGTGAAGCGCAGCTTATCTTTCTAGAAAGTGTTGTGGGGTGAGTGTCGAGTTAGCGGCGCTTCTCAGCATCGCTACTAAAATTGAGTAGGGCGTTAGCAGCGCTACAATCGCGCCACGCACGCGCTGCTAAAAAAGTGACGCTGCTGCAGCTACGTGTGGAAACTCCCATTGAATGCCATGTATCGTGACGAGCAGCGCTACTTTTTTGTGGTCGCCACCGGCAGCGAAGCCAACCACGCAAATCTGTTTGTAGCGCTACTTTTTGTGGTCGTGAGTGCGTGTGAAAGCATCCATTCATCTCCATTATTCATCAGCGGCAAATATGCTGAGCTGCGCTGCAAAGATTCCGCGTGTGAAAGGGGCGTTAGGCTCGTATTCCCAGACGCTATCGGCCTCACAGCAACGATTTCCAAAGTCCGTAGAGGAGATTAGGTTCTCAGGAGTGCTTTTTCACTTTCATGGTGCAGAAGCCTTGTCAAACTATCAATAGGCTCTTAAAACTACTCATGAAAGAACCCACAACAACCTCTATGAATCCCCTGTCAGGTGTGGCAGGGTGGGCGAGCCCCGAAATGTTTCAGAATATGGCCCTTAGTTTTTTTTCTTTTTAGAGACGCCTCCTCATCCTCTTTTTCCTTCTTTTCTCCAATGATAAAAATATTTCGTCAGTTTCTTTATTTTTCCTCCCTTCAAAGGCCTCCCGTTTACCTATCCTAGCTTTTACTACTTATTTTAGTCGGTATAAGTTATCTATACCGTATTATCTATTTCTTATCGTGTTCTTCAAGTTTTCATTCCGTTTGAGCTTTTGTTATACTTTTATTTTCGTGTGTGTATGTATCACCTCTAAATTTACCCCCGTTTTTATCGATTCTTTCTATTATATATTTTATCTTCCTATATTTTTTTTTCTTCAGTATGTCGTATAATCTATTTCTTATCGCATTCCTTAAGTTTTCATTCTGTCTGAGCTTGTATTATACCTCCATTCTCGTTTTATCCATTTATATTATCCTTCTGTTCGTCCCATCACTCCCCTAAAAATACTTCTTAAATTCCTATCCTTTATTCTGTTCCATATAAAATCTTCATATTCTCTATTAAAAGACTTCCATCGTTTATATATTCCAGTCATCTTTTTATTTTCCTTTTGTTTATCGACACAAAATTCCCTTACAAATGCTTCCTATATCCTTATCCAATATTTTGTTCCATTAAAAATCTGCATATTCTCTGTACAAAGCCTTCCATCGTTTATATATTTCACATATCTTCTTATTTTTCTTCTATTTATCGTCCTATCATTTCCCCTACAAATACTTCTTAAATTCCTATTCTGTATTTTGTTCCATATAAAATCTTAATATTCTCTATACAAAGACTTCCATCATTTATATATTCCACCTTTCTTTTCTTTTTTCCTTTAGTTTCTCGTCTAAATACTCCCTTACAAATGCTTCTTGAACGCTTATCCTATATTTGGTTCCATTAAAAATCGTCATGTCCTCTATTCAAAGACTTCCATCGTTTATATATTCCACCTTTCTTTTTTAATTTTCCATTAGTTTCTCGTCTAAATACTCCCTTACAAATGCTTCTTGAACGCTTATCCTATATTTGGTTCCATTAAAAATCGTCATGTCCTCTATTCAAAGACTTCCATCGTTTATATATTACACTTACATCTTTACAGAGTGGAGTCTAAGGCTCTTCGTCTCATCAGCTCTCCTCATCCTACTGATAGTCTTCTACCTCTTAAAATTCCGCCGCGATGTTGCCTCTCTTTCTATTTTCTATCGATATTTCCACGCTGACTGCTCTTCTGAACTTGCTAACTGCATGCCTCCCCCACTCCCACGGCCCCGCTGCACACGACTTTCTACTCATGCTCATCCCTATACTGTCCAAACCCCTTATGCAAGAGAAACCAGCATCTTCACTCTTTCATCCCTCACGCTGGTCAACTCTGGTAAAATCTTCCTTCATCTGTATTTCCTCCTGCCTACGACTTGAACTCTTTCAAAAGGATGGTATCGGGACACCTCTCCTCCCGAAATTGACCTTTCTTTCGACCACCTCTTTTGATTCTTTTTTGGGAGCAGCGAGTAGCGGGCCTTTTTTTTTATTGTTTTCTTTTTGTGTGTGCCCTTGAGCTGTCTCCTTTGTTGTAAAAAAAAAAAAATCCTTTTGTTTTTCGTCCATATATTCCATTACACATATTTGCTATACGCTTATCCTATCTTTGGTTCCATTAAAAATCATCATTATCCTCTATACAAAGACTTCTATCGTTTATATATTCCAGTCATCTTTTTATTTTCCTTATGTTTGTTGTCCTAAAATTCCCCTACAAATGCTTCTTATATGCTTCTTAAATGCTTCTTCTATTTTGTTCCATTAAAAATCATCATTATCCTCTATATAAAGACTTCAAACGTTTATATATTCATCTGTAACATCTCTTTATTTCCTCTCTGCCGCTTATAAAGGTCTGCCTACCTACTGTTATCACCTGCTGTACAAAGGTTCCTACTATACTGTATAATACGATATTTTACAGTACAAAGATCCGGGTTGGTTACTGCCTGTTCTGTCTACAAAGAGTTATCTATGGGTTAGGCTGTACAAAGGTCTTCATAGTTTATCTCTTACTAGGAAGAGATACTCATTGTTTCTTTTGTTTCTCTTTACTTCCTTTGTCTTTAGAATCTATATTTTACTAGGAAGAGATAGCGATTATTTTGTTTATAGCTTACAGAGGCCTCGGGTTGTAGTTTTTTCTAGTTTTTCTTCCTCTCGTATAAACAGCACACTTCGTTTTCACATAAGACATATCCTTCTCTTGTTTTTCTTTTACTTTCAGAGGACTCGGTATTAGTTTTTCTCCTTGTATGTACAAATTCACTTCTTTTCTTTCACTGTTCCTCGTAGCTCTCCGTGAGGCCTTGGTTTTCTTGTTTTTAGTCCTGTTATAGAGAGCTCACTTCGTTATGCTGTTTGTCTAGCCTCGTAAGCCCTTGGTGTTTGGTTTTTAGTCCTGTTATAGAGAGCTCACTTCGTTATGCTGTTCCTCGTAGCTTCGTGAGGCCTTGGTTTTCTTGTTTTTAGTGCTGTTGTAGAGAGCTCATTTCGTTTTGGTGTTTGCCTAGCTTCGTGAGGCCTTGGTCTTAGGTTTTCTTTCTCTTATAGAAACCTCACTTGCATGTCTTTCACTGTTCCTCGTATCTTATCTCTCCTGAGGCCTCGGGTCTAGGTTTCAGTCCTCTTGTAGAAACCTCGCCTTAATTTGTTTCATTGTTCTTCGTCCTTTATCTTTCCTCTTACAGAAACCTCCCTTCCACTTGTTTCACCGTTCCTCTTAGCTGTCTCACGTGCTTGTGGAGATTTCTTCGGTTAAGTTTTCCTGCAGCCTTAGGAGTGTCACCTCTATTCCTCGCCTTAATTTGTTTCATTGTTCTTCGTCCCTTATCTTTCTTCCCTTCCACTTGTTTCAGCGTTCCTCTTAGCTCTGTCTCACGTGCTTGCAGAGGTCTCGTCGGTTTAGTTTCCCAGCAGCCTCAGGAGTGTCACCTCTATTCCTCCTGCCGTACATAGAACTGCTTGGCGGCGGCTATCTCATATCGAGCATCTCACACCTGTTGGCTTCACCTGACACTTAGCGCTGCAGGTAAATTGCCTCCTTGTGTTCTGCTAGAGAGTTTCGTTCGGGGTAGACATCGCCCTCGTTTTCGATTTCTTTCTATCGCGTACAAATTGGCGCACACAATACTGATCCTATACCTTCCTTATCGCGTACAAATTGGCGCACAAAATACTGATACTATACCTTCCTTATCGCGTACAAATTGGCGCACACAATACTGATCCTATACCTTCCTTATCGCGTACAAATTGGCGCACACAATATTGATCCTATACCTTCCTTATCGCGTACAAATTGGAGCACACAATACTGATCCTATACCTTCCTTATCGCGTACAAACTGGCGCACACAATATTGATCCTATACCTTCCTTATCGCGTACAAATTGGAGCACACAATACTGATCCTATACCTTCCTTATCGCGTACAAATTGGCACACAAAATACTGATTCTATACCTTCCTTATCGCGTACAAATTGGCACACAATACTGATCCTATACCTTCCTTATCGCGTACAAATTGGCGCACAAAATACTGATCCTATACCTTCCTTATCGCGTACAAATTGGCGCACAAAATACTGATCCTATACCTTCCTTATCGCGTACAAATTGGCACATAAAATACTGATCCTATACCTTCCTTATCGCGTACAAATTGGCACACAAAATACTGATCCTATTCCATCCTTATCGCGTACAAATTGGCACATAAAATACTGATCCTATACCTTCCTTATCGCGTACATATTGGCACATAAAATACTGATCCTCGTTTAACATTTTTCTTACCGCGTACAAATTGGCACACGTATTACTGATCCTATACCTTCCTTATCGCGTGCAAATTGGCACACGTAATACTGATCCTATACCTTCCTTATCGCGTGCAAATTGGCACACGTTATCCTCACCCTTGTTAAACATACATTATATTCATATACCGCGTACATATTGGTGCAAGTTATGCTGACCCTCTTTCTACAACATTCTTAGCGTACAAATTTGCACACATAATACTGACCATCATATTAATACCTTCCTTACCGCGTACAAATTGGCACAAGTAATGCTCACCCTAGTTTTACACACATTCCTTACTGCGTATACTCTATACTTTTTGGTATAAATCTTTCTTACTTGTCTAACTCCTTACACTTTTCTTAGTTTTGTTTTACTCCCTACTTTCTTATTTTTCCTTATTTCTTATTCTTTACTCCTCCTTTCACATTCTTTCATACTTTCTCACTCTTTACTCTTTTCCCCACTCTATACTTTTCAGTCTAGTTCCTTCTCACTTGTCTAACTCCTTACACTTTTCCTATTTTTGTTTTACTCTTTACCCTTTCTTATTTTTCCTTATTTCCTATTCTTTACTCTTCCTTTCTCATTCTTTCATAATTTCTCACTCTTTGCTCTCTTCCCCACTCCATCACATCCCTAGCAGCGACCAGGCCTAACAGGACCAGCTAGCTACGTAGGCACACACCCACACACCCACACCCTAGTTCCCTCACGTCACTCTTCATTAACACCGCTAACGGCCACGCACTGTCTTATTCCCTCGCGGCCTTGACCCGGCAACACCTCGGAGAGACGGACCATCGCCAGGGAGAGAGGGCGGGGCAGAGACTAACATGGGCAAGGCTCTCGGCAAGGCTTATGCTTACTAGATTCTTGGATGAGCTTACGGAGTCTCATTTAGTGTCATGGGGATCGTTGGAGGCGTAGGATTGGGGTTTTTCTTTCTTTCTTTTTTTCTCTTTCTTCCCGCTAACACATCGACAAGGCTCTCGGAATGGTTTATATTTACTGTTTTACTTTTACAGGACTCTTGCGTGAGCTTACGGTGTCCCTTTTACTGTATGAGAGGCGTGGGAGGCTTAGGGTTGGGTTTTATCTTTCTTTCTATATTTCTTTCTGCTCTTTCTTCCCTCTAACACATGGGCAAGGCTCTGTACAAGGCCTATGTTTAGCGTCTTGGATGAGCTTATGGAGTCCCTTTTACTGTATGAGAGGCGTGGGAGGCTTAGGGTTGGGTTTTATCTTTTATCCCGAGCTGCTTCGTCTTCATCACTTTGAGCCTCGAGACCCCAAAACGATTAATGGCACCAAGACATCTGACTAACATAAACATAAACGCTTTAATACTATGAATCACTGGTGTCCCGGCGCACGCACACACACACGCACGGTGATGCTGCTGCCTTGTTGCTGCGTCCGCGTGGCAACCCGCTGAGGACAGGGAGAGAGAGGGAGAGGTGAAGGAAAGGGTAGAGATAAATAAGTCCAGGTGAGGTTAGGCGCGGAGGGCTCCCAAAGTACAGTCCCTTGTCTAGGCGAGCGGAATCCTAATGCCAGTTAGCGGCGAGGAGGAGCCGAGGCAGGAAACAGACTCTTCCTCTCCTTAAGGGCGTGGGAGGGGCGGGGCGGTGAGGGCGGGCCAGGGGTCAGTGCCAGGCGGGAGACGTGGTGGGGTCAGCCGGGAGGGTGAGCAGGGGACCTGCAGCGTGTCTGGGTGATACCGGTGGCCGTGTCCCTCTGCAGCAGGAGGTAGAGGCGGTTGTTGAGGCCGCGGTGGTGTCCGTCACCACGCCCACGGTCCCCTCGGAATCCGTAAGCGGCCCCTCGTCCTCCCTGCTGCTGCCGCCCACCGCCATCACCACGTCCTCGTCCGCTCCCTCACGCCTCCCACATGGGCCTGGTTTGCTACGCCCTCAGGCAAGGAGAAACCCACACACCAGCAAGGCCACGCCCACTGAAGAGGCCACAACGCCCGCGCCCACTACCGCCCAGTCGTTGACGTGGCAGCGGCTGAGACGACCGAGAGGCAGCGGCTGGCCGGGACTCAGGCCGTGGTTGCCAGCGCCGCGGAACACCCAGAGGTCCTTGGTGTGCTCCAGGATGTTGGAGGGCCGCGCGGGGGGTCTTGATGCGTGGCGCTTCTTCTCTGTGACTTTATTACGATTTATTCTGCGTGGCTTGTGTGCCTTGAGCGTCGCCTTCTCCCGGACCGTCTCACCGTGCAGTGCCACCCCCAGGCGAGGCTTTGCGCTCCTCCGTGGGGCCGCTGGGGGGTGCACGGTGGCATGGTGGTCAAAGGGCGGCATGCGGTTGTGTATGATCCAGTATGGCAGCGTGGTGGGCGTGGGGGCGTTCGTGGGAGTCGTTATAGGCGTGGGTTGGCGTGGAGAGGGCGTGGGTGCCCTTTGGGAGGATGTCGCAGCCGTCGGGGTGGTGCTGTGTCCCTCTGGTGTTGTCTGTGGGTGGATGTCTGTCGTGGCCGCTGTCTCCACGTCCACGTAACTCACTGAAGCGTTGACTGGCGGGGGCTCGTGACGTGGGGCGCTGGTCAGGGCTGCATCATCCTCATCATCCATTATAGAATTACTCTTCCGTCATCCTCATCAGCGTTACTCTCCTCACTGCTGTTGTGTGTGTCCGTGATGATGTCCAGAGTCCGCAGAGATGCTATAGTGGTAGTGGTGGTGGTAGTGGTGGTTGTCGTAGTGGGGATCGTGGTGGTAGGAGAGGTGGGAGGCGATGGTAGGGTGGGAAGTCGCTGTCCTCAAGAAGCATGACTGTTTGTAGGGTGCCGAGAGTGGTGGAGCACCTGAGGAGAGAGAGAGAGAGAGAGAGAGAGAGAGAGAGAGAGAGAGAGAGAGAGAGAGAGAGAGAGAGAGAGAGAGAGAGAGAGAGAGAGAGAGAGAGAGAGAGAGAGAGAGAGAGAGAGAGAGAGAGAGAGAGAGAGAGAGAGAGAGAGAGAGAGAGAGAGAGAGAGAGAGAGAGAGAGAGAGAGAGAGAGAGAGAGAGAGAGAGGTGTAGAAAAGTTAGTGAAATAGGGAACTGATTGTCCGTAGAGTAACATATGTGGCAAAATAAAACCAGATCACCCAATGGAAATGAAAGATATGTAAAGAAAGGTTAATTTAGTGGAAAGAAAGACAGGTAGAAAGCTATATTAGTGAGAACTGGAACCGACTATTCGTAGAGTAAACAAAATAGGCAAAATACAACCTGCGCAGAAGATATATAAGATAGATAAAGGAAAAAGGTTAGATTAGTGGAAAATGGAACCGATTATTAGAAGAAAATAATATAAAAGAAAGATACAGAAAATAAGGTAAGATTAGTGAGAAGTCTAACCGAATATCCAAAGTAACATAAATGGCAAAATACAACCTGTGCATTTAGATGTAAAAAAAAAAAAGTAGAGGTAGAAGAGATAAAAAAGAGATAGAAAAAGTTAAGTTTCTGAAAAGTAGAGCCCGTACAGTAAGCAGAATCGTCAAAATACAACCTGCGCATCAAAAGGAGAAGAAATGATGAAAAGGTTAGATTAGTGAAACGTGGAACCGAGAATCCGTAGAGTAACACAATAAGCAATATGCATCCTGCTCAGAAGATACAGAGGGAAGCTATGTAAGAAAGGTTAAAGTAGTGAAAAAACAGAACCGATTTAACTTAGAGTGACACAAATGGCAAAATAAAACCTGATCATCTAAAGGAAAAGAAATATGTATATAAAAAAGTTAAGTTAGTGAAAAGAAAGATAGGTAGAAAGATACAATAGTGAAAAGTGAAACCGATTATCCGTAAAGTAACAGAATCGCCAAAATACAAACTGCGCAGAAGATATAAAATATCCATATAGAAATAAAAGGAAAAAGTAGTGAACAGTGAAATCAATTATACAAAGAATAACACAATTGGTAAACTAAAAGTAAACTAAAACGTGGGAACCAAAGGGAAAAGAATGACATAGAAGAAAGGTCAGATTAGTGAAAGATAGAACCGATTATTACGTAGTCGAAAGAGAGAAAGGGACGAATTCGTTACGCACAGAGATAATGAAATAGCAACAAAACGACAACAAACAACTGCTCATCTGAAGAAAAAAAGTGAGAGTGGGATAGAAGAAAAGAAGGTAAATATGAGTAAAAAAATCGAAGAGGCTTTTAGTAGAGCGAAAAAAATGGAAATACTATGGGTCGTTTATTTTGTTTACTTATGAATGATAAATACTGCGCATTCGTCTAGTGTGGTGAGTGTCGGTAGTTTGTGCTGTCATTGTCATTGTTATTCCTTGTTAGAATGCGAGGTTTTTATTTTTTTTGTTATGGTTTATATAGAAGAAATATTCGAGGTTCTTTTTTTTCATTTTAAAGGGAGGAAACTTCTGTCTGCTCAAGGTTGATGTTATTAGCCTGTGTGTTGTTATTATGGTTTAATTTTAGATATATACGAGGTTTGATTTTTATCTCTGTTTATCAGAGAAGAGAAGAAAACATGCTACAGGTTTTCAATTTACTTATAACAAAGAAATTTATGTATTCGTCTCGTGGTGGATACTGATGGTGTGTGCTTTTATTGTTATTCTTTATATAAGACGTGAGGTTTTGTTTTATTTCGTTTGGTTTATAGTTGAAAAGGAAATTGAGTTTTTTTTTTATTTTTATGAGAACTCATTAGTCTGATGGGTGAATGTTGTTACCTGTGTTGTTATTGTTATTCCTTTGAAACACACGAGTTTGTTTTCGGTTTCCGATTTATAAAATAGTGAAATATACTCTGATCTTTTCTTTCCTTATATGAGAACGATCGTGTGCGAGTATGCCTGTTAGTCTTGTATGATAGTTGTCCCTATTGACAAGCAATACACGAGTCATTAATTTTGTCGGTTACGATAACTTAGTGAAATATCCAAGTTTTTTTATACTTCTTGTAGTATTATCGACCCCTTACATAACTATACGAATTTCTTGATTGATTTTAAAGATGAATACTGGAGTTTTTTTTTTCTTCCGTTTGGCAGATCTTTTGACTAATGCTTCTGTTGGCTTGGTTCCTTCATTCATTTTCCGTGTGGCCGAGACTCAGATTTCTGGAAGGTAAGATATTATACAGTTGAGGAGAGGAGAGAAAGAAGTGTGTGCGGTGTTTCTCTTAAGCTCCGCCCGGTGAACATATTATCAAAACGAATTTAAACGAACGAAAGACTAACTCGCTTCTTCTCTTCTTTTCGTTTCTGTTTCTGTCTCGTCCAATCTTTTTAAAGAAACTGGGAAAAGAAGAAACAGAAAACAAAAATTGAAAAAAAAACGTAAATAAAAAATGGAAAAGAAGAAAAGAAAAAACAGAAAGGAAAAAACAGGGAAATAAAAACACAAAAAAATGAAAGGGGATAAAAATAGGGAAACAAAAAAGAGAGGAGAAAAATCGGGAAAACACGGAGAAAGAAATAAAAAGAAAAGACAGGACAAAAAAAAAGATTGGCTACAACAGAAAAGAAAAAACATGGAAAAACAAGGAAAGGAGAAAAAATATGGAAAAGACATACACAGGGAAAAAAATAAGAGGTAAAAAGAAAAACACGGAAAAACAGGAAAGGAGAAAAACAGGAAAAGAAAAAACACGGAAATACAAGAAGGAAAATAGGAAAGAAAAAACACGGAAAACAGGAAAGAAGAAAAACTGGTAAAAAACACAGGGAAAAAACAGGGAAAAGGAGAAAAAACAGGAAAAGAAAAACACGGAAAAAACAGGGAAAAGGAGAAAAAAGGGAAAAGAAAAAACACGGAAAAAAACAGGAAAAGAAAACACACGGAAAAACAGGAAAGGAGAAAACAGAGAAAGAAAAAACACGAAAACAGAGAAAGGAGAGAAACAGGTAAAAAGAAAAACACGGAAAAACAGAGTAAGGAGAAAAAACAGGGAAAAGAAAAACACGTTAGGGAAAGAAAACACACTGAAAACAAGGATAGGAGAAAAACAGGAAAATAGAAACACAGGAAAAAGGAGGTAGAAAGAAAATAAAAAACACGGAAAACAGGAAAAGAAGAAAACAAAAAAGAAACACAGGGAAAGGGAAAGGAGAAAAAAATAGAAAGAAAACCAGGAAAACAGGGAAAGGAGAAATAAAAGAAAAAAACTGAAAAAAAACAAGGAAAATAAAAACAAAAGAACAAGCAAAAGGTAAATGAGAAAAAACAGGGGAAAATATAAACAAAGAAAAGAAAAAAAATTGGGAAAATAAATGTAGGGGAAAAAGTAAAAAGGAAAAGAAAAATGAAAAAATGAAGAAACCTACATTCGATTCTGATGACCTGCTGAATTTATTTTTTCTCAGTTTGAAAATCTTCAGACACGTGAAGTATTTTTTTTTAAGGTCGATTTTTGTGTTATTTTTTTGTTACTAAAAGCTAGTACGTTCTTTTCTTTTGTTATTATTGTTGTTTAGTCGTAAAAATTTTTATTCAAATTCATTTACTTGTCTTACCTTATTTTTTTTATCCTTTTACCCATTCCTTTCGTAACTTCTTTTTATACTTTGGTTTATCTTTTTCTTCTTGCATAAATTCTTACACCTTTCCGTAAGTTCATCTAAGTTCTGTGCATCTTACCTTTCATTGCCTCATTTTTTCCATCTTTCGTAATTTTCTTTTGATAATTTCTTAGATTTTCGTTTTCTTCTTTTTTTCCCCACTTTTCGTAAATTTGGATCTAGCGACCAACGCATCTAATCATTCATTTTATTATCTTTTGACACACCATTCGCAATCTTTTTCTCCTAATTTTCTTCAGACATTATGGCTTATCCTTTTATTTTCTCAGTCCTTTAAAAAATTTTCTAGGTCCTGGCTTTATGTAGTGGGTCTATTAATTGATGATGACATGATGACAGCAAGAAGGAGAGGTGAGAAGAGGAGGAAGAGGATGAGGAATAATAATAGGAGGTAAGATTAAGAGGAAGAAGAAAAATACAAGAGAAAGAATAGAATAAGAAAAAAAAGAAAAAATAAATAGGAAAGAAGAAAAGAAGAAGAAGAAGAGAAGAAAAGAAAGAAAGAGAAAGAAGAAATAACAGGTGACAAAGAAGGAAGAAGAAGAGAAAGAAGAAGAGAAGAAGAGAGAAGGAAGAAAGAGAAGAAGAGGAAGAAAGAAGAGAAAGAAGAAGATAAGGTAAGAGATAGAAGAAGAGAAAGGAGAAGAGGAAGAAGAAGAAAGAAGAAGAGGAAGAAGAAGAGAGGAAGAAGTAAGAGAGAAAGAAGAAGAGAAAAGAGAAGAGAAAAGCGAAGAGAAAAAGAAGAAGAAAGGAAAGGAGAAGAAAGAAGAAGAAAAGAATATAAAAGGAGAAGAGGAAGGAAGATGGAGAAGAAGAAAGAAGAGAAAGAAGAAGAAAGGAGAGAAGGAGGAAGAATGAAAAGAAGAAGAGAGAAGAAGAGAAAGAGAAGAGAGTGTTGCAGCAGAAGAGAAAGGAGAAGAGAGGAAGGAGAAGAGATAGAAAAAGGAAAAGAAGAAGAGAAAGAAGAAGAAGGAGAAGACGTAGAAAGGAGAAAGAAAAGATAAGGAAGTGACGAAGAAGGTGAGCAAGAGAAGAAGGAAAGGAGAAGAGAAAGGAGAAGACGAAAAGGCG
The DNA here is from genome assembly GCF_024679095.1 of Eriocheir sinensis. NCBI lineage: Eukaryota > Metazoa > Arthropoda > Malacostraca > Decapoda > Varunidae > Eriocheir > Eriocheir sinensis. Next base: position 242,684 of record NW_026111834.1, read on the forward strand.
AAAAGGAGAGGCAGAAAAGAAGAAGAGAAAAAGAAGAAAAAGAAAAAGAAGAGAAGGTATCAAAATGGAAAGAGAGAAAAGGAAAAAAGGAAAAGATAAGAAAAAAAGAAGAGAAAAAGAAGAAAGAGAAGAAGAAGAAAAGAAGAGAAAAAAAAACAGAAAAGAAGAGAAGAAGGAGAGAGAAGAAGGAGGAAGAAGAGAAATAAGAGGTGAGGAAAATAGCAAAGGAGGAAAAAGTAGAGAATAATAAGAAAAGAACAAGAGAAGAGAGGATGGTGGTGGTGAGGGTGGTAGGGTTGTAAGTATGATTTCCGTGGTATGAGGCTTACCAGAAATCTATATCTCACCACCACCACCACCACTGCCCACACACCTTTGTAGTAATTAGAGGAATTAGATGTTCCAAAGAGATACAGGTGCTAATTAACGTCTAAGAATTCATTTATCTTGCCTTATATTACTTTTCTCTCTCCACTTTCTCTCACTCTCTACTTTTTCTTTTTCCTTTAATCTTTTTCTGTCACCAGTTTTTCATCTTTCTCTTTTTTTCTTCCTTCACGATCCTTTTTCTTCTGCTTTCTTATCTCTATTTTTGTGTTTTCTTCTTTCAATCTTGAGTTTTTTATTTCACCCATCACTTCATTTTCATCATTTTCTCCTTTCTTTCTTTTCTTCTTTCTTTATATTCATCCCTTCTATTTTCAATTTCATTTTATTTTGTTTTGTTTTTTGTGTCATCTCCCTCATTTGAATTTCTCATTTTAGCTACTCTTCCTTTTTTCTATCATTTTCTCCTTTCCTATCTCTCTTCTCCCCTGTTGAGTGATATTCCTTTTTCCTTTCTTTATTAGTTATTGGGTTTTTGATCTGCATTTTTTTCCATTTTTCTTGTATCAATATCCTGGTTTTTCTTTCTCTTTGCTTATTTTCTTCTCCTCTTTCATTTGTTTTTTTTTCGTTTTGCAAATACTTTCTTTATGCTTTCTCTTATTCCTCGCCCAATTTATACTTTCTTCATCTTTCATTCTTCTCCTCCTCATCCTTCTCCCATTATCTTCCTCCGTCCACACCTTTAGCCCTTTTTCCTATTCCATTTTCTTTCTTTCTCCATCGCTTCTTCTTCCTTCTTCTTTCTCATTTATTCATCATCTTTTGGTTCCTGCAACATTATTTAACCTCTTCGCCCATCACCTCTTTCCTCCTCCTCCTCCTCCTCTCCTCATCTCTCTTCAATACGCGGTAGATGAAGACTTTAAAGAGCAGGTGCCTTCTGTGAGCATAAAACAGCGAGCCCTGACAGAGAACGAACGTCAACATCAGATGTCAATACATCACGTTCATGACCAGCATAAGCGCGTGTTGCGTCAACGCCCGCAGCATTCGAAATAAATTCACAGACCTGAGGGGAACTTACATGTAAATGAAACGGCATTATTCGCTGCCGGTGGAGTCATGGTTAAATGAAGGAAATTGGTTGCGGATGAGCATTTGCTATTCAATTCTTTTTGGCGAGAAAAACAGATATGGTATGTCACGAGTATATTCGTGCTGGTTTAAACCACGCAACAAAGCCGAAAGAATAAATAATATAGACATCCGTTTTCGTAGATTAAACCACCGAGTAAATTGTTGTTGGTATTAGCGACCTCCAAACCAGCGAAGCGTAAGATAGAAATCAGCTGAACAATTTCACATGCAACAATCTGAAAGCGGTTTGGTAGAGTTTAATTGTCAGAGCATTGCGATAAGTTTACACCACCACGATCTATGTAATTTATTAGTAAGTGAGTCAAAGGCTGCAGAATAAACTCGCGAAAATAACATCTCGACCAGCTCACAACCGGTGAGTCAGTTATGATCCCAATGTTGGCACAGAATTCGTTGATAGCGATCATCGAAACGATTTCAGCAAAAAACGTCAGAATATGAAAACGATAATGAAAGTTATCACCTGATTATCGCGCGGATTTTACAAACCAGAAATTTGTTAGCGAATGGTCAGAGCGAAATTTCGCCTTGATATAATAGTTAAATATCTGCAAACTTTGCGTAGAGCGACGAGTGCACCATCCGTAAAGACGACCAGCAGCCAACTGGAGTTTCAAGTAAGTGAAACAATCAAATCAAAACGCTACCGAGAATACCAAATTGAGCAAGGGCCGCTTGATTACAAATACGAAAGGACAAACTGGAATTCAGATAAAAGGAAATGTAAGAATTGAAATTTCATAAAGAATTTATAGTTAGTGTAGAAAAGGATGGCAAAGACAAGTAGCTTACGTGAAAACAAAAGGTTCTCACCGCAGTATTGGGCCTAATAGCAAGTTCGTGGAAATGCGAATCCAATAACATATTGAATGATTTTTTTGCCTCTGTTTTACAGAAGAACTTATCTGAAAGGCAACCGAAAGCCAAGAGGTTGATACGACAAACATCCTCGAGAAGTTAGCAGAGACATTGTAGAAAGTGATGGTACAAAATATCATAATATTAAAGTGTGCGCCAAGTTACAGATAAAATTTCCTCATGTATTCTTTAAGAGGCAAAACATCAGATCAGCAAGCCTTTTGAATATATTCTCAAAATACCAAAACACAGGAAAGGTACTAAGTTAGAATGGAAACTGCTAACGTAATGAGTTTTAAAAGCAATAGTTCTCAATAAGTTATTGACTGATCGTTTAATGCAATCAAAAAATTTAGACAATCATTCAAGAAAAAATAGATTTTTTTTTGGATAACAGACTAATTACATCTGCAATGGTTTTCAAACAATGCCCTGTTTGGATTCTACCTTCACTTTCAATCCACATCTTCATGTGTACGATGAAAGCCAACTGCAGAGGCATAGGCTGACTTTCAGAAAGATTTGACAAAGTCCTCACAAGTTCCGTTGTGTCTCCTTAGTAAAGGAATTTATGGTAACTGGTAATATTCATAAGAGCCAGATCATTACTGGGATCAAAACAGAGAGTTGTTATGAATGGTATAGCCACTTACGCCTGTTTCAAAAGCTTGGTGTGTGTGTTACTCTAATCTACAGAGGTCAAAGAGGTTAGTGAATTGTTCATATTTTCTAAACGCCTCAGCTTGAAGATTAACTGCTTTGCTGGGTGTCCCACAGGTGCAGAGGCCGTGTGAAGTCATTGGATTAAATGAATTGAAAAACCCTGTTCTGAGCTTAAACAGGCGAAACTGAGGCGCCACGGGGTTAAGGATACGTGCTGTGTAGCTCACTGGACCCAATTTGCACTGTGTGTGTCTGTTTACAGCCGATGGTGTGCGTGTGTGTGTGGCGTGTGTGTGTGTGTGTGTGTGTGTGCCAACAGTGCCTAACTTTGCGCCCCCCGCAGTGGAGGAGTTGTATTGAGCGCCGAGAGTAGAAACCAGTTCGACCCCAACGCCTTTACAGCTGTTTCTCAATATTGGTTCGTATTCAACTGTTCCAATGACTGCCCTGGAGGTGTCTTTCGCCAGTCACTGACAGTTTCATCGCGACGCTTTGGAATGCTGTTTGTTTGATCGTGCCCTTGGTTTACAATCACCGAATTTATGGCGTTGGGATGGTACCCATTATAGGGCCGTTCATTGACGAGGTCCCACCATTTCCTGAGGTCTGTAGACCTTTCCTACTCGGTGAGGTCATCCGCATACGCCACCCTGTTGACGCTGGAAAGCTATGGATGATGTCCCGTAGTTTGTCATTCTAGGGCAAATATCAGCATGGCCATCGGGTCGCCCTCAGGTGGTGCCCTGAGGATTACTATTACTATCATTTACTACAAGGCTACTACTTATTATTACTAATATTACTACCATTATTACCACTAATACTTCTACTACTATTACCACTACTACTACTAATACGCCACTACTATCATCACTTCATCATTACAATTACTACTTAATACTATCACGGCCATTACTACCAGACACTACTACCACTACTACCACTACCATCATGGTGGCTGATGTCAAAGTACCAGCCCTGTGTTCAGGAGGAGTTCAATCCCCGCCCGGTGCCACCAAGCTGGATTTTTTCAGCCGAGTGGCTTAAAATACCATAACATGCTGTCCAGAAGACCACCGCATCAACCGGACTCTAGATTCTAGGATCATGAAGCCTGGGAGGCGCATGAGCCAATGCAAAGATGGCGCCACTCATAAACACTCGCCTGCGCCAGAACGGGCTGGGCTGACCGACGACCTTACCGGAAAGAAGCCTGATCACCATCGTGGATCCACCGGAAGAAGCCTTGAATCGACCATCAGGATCCACCGGAAGAAGCCTACTGCAATGTAAAAAAAAAAGGGCAAAAAAAAAAAAAAGATTCACTTTTTTTTTTTTACGGCCTATATCCAGGAGTTGCGTTGTGAGCGGTATATTCTCTCATATCCTTTTTCACAAAGCAGTTCATTGCCCCACCTCATCGACTGTACGACAACCATCTTTATTTAATATTACAAACTTGCTTCAACATTTTATTTTATGGATTTGAGCCGGAATGATGACCATCAACCACCGTCGCCTGTGTCCAGCCAGCAGCCGCGGTGTTTCGGTAGGGACCTGGTTCCTCCCAGGCAGACCAAGGCTGACCTCAGAGGAGAAGAAGGACAGCCTGCATCTCATCCAGGCGACCGCACTGCTTCTGCTGTTGTTTTGTGTTTTCATGAGTCTTAAGTGCAGAAGTTTGCGCCCTGGTACCATCTCTCCCGCCGTCGTGAATACTACCGGGTGAAGGAGCCCCGTCCATTCTGTATTCTTCTTCATATGCTCGCGTTCTTTCTCTTTATCAGTTTTTCCGGTGGGCTGTGTATCAATTGTCAGGTCTCTGTGGCACGGGATCAAAGATCCCAGTTAAAGAAGTTTTATCCGATGAGAGTCCAAAACCTCTGGCGCTAACATCCACTGTGCCGCGCTTGAAGACATTAGCGGTAGCGTCTGGCGAGGTGTTCGCTGCAGAGGAGCAGCATGGGTTCCACAGTCACGTCGTGGCAGACTTCTTTTCAGCATCTGAGCTGTTACGTTCTTTACTTCACTGTCTCATGCAGACGAGCCTCTTGCATGTCATGGTACATGATTTGGTTGAAGGGTGAGCCCATGTTACATATGTTTGGGAGCCCATCCATCAATGCAGCCACTCATCACTACTACTACTACTACTGCTATTTTTACTACTAGCCATTACTACTACTACTAATATAATACTAATACTACTTTACTACTACTACTACTAATACTAATAATAATAATATTATCAATAATATTTTTAACCATTTTACTTACATTACTACTACTACTACTACTACTACTACTACTACTATTTAGTAGTAGTGTAGTACTACCAATACTACTACTACTACTACTACTTAACATTATTACATGTTCATTAATACATTACTACTACTACTACTACTACTACTACTACTATTACTACTTAATATTACTACCATATATATATACTACTTCTACCACTACTACTACTAATAATAATGTTGAAAGCTTGCCAAATAAAGTGGAAGCAGCTCATAAGCAACAAAAAATAAACACACAAAAAAAAGCCCGCAAGTCGCCGCTCCCAAAGAATCAAAGAGGTAGGTTGAAAGAGAGGTCAATTTCGGGAGGAGATGTGTCCTGACACCCCTCTTGAGAGCTGTTGTTGCTGGCAGGAGTGAAATACAGATGAAGGAAGATCATATAAGAGTTTACTGAAGAGAATAGAAAGCAAAGATGTTGAGCATCCCTGCATAAGGGAAGAGGTAGCAGGGATGAGTATGAGGAAAGTCGTGCAGCGGGCTGCGGGAGGGGAGGCAAAGCTACTAAGTTCAGTAGAGCAGTCAGGAAATATTGATGAAGATAGAAAGAGAAAATATCGCGACGGAATTCTAAGAGGCATTATCAGTACTTAATGAAGTTTTTAGACTTGCTTCCGCTCAGTAAGAGCTGTGGAGGGAGCCTCATAAAGAGATGCATATCTATATACGAGGCGCCGCTGCCCTGTATGGATAAATTGCGCGGGAGGAACTGGCGACATTTATATAGAACGCCCAATTGAGGTGTTGATGGCAGAGAGATGTGAAGTTTCCAGTTGAGATTTTGAGTAAAGGATAGACGAGGATGTTGCGTTGAAGATGGTGATAGCTGAGCACGAAGAATTATGATATAGGTGTTGAAGTATTTCAGTCGAGTTGATAGTAAAATTGAGCTTTTGAGTATGAAGGACACAAGGTTCTTTCTGCCCTGTCGGAACAGGCAAATCAAACACGCTTCTACTATTACATTACAATATTACTGGCAACCATTTACTATTTAATATTTTACTATTACTAATACTACTACTACTATTGCCATTACTACATTACTATTATTACACTACTACTACTACTACTACTACTATTTTGTTGTTAATTACTACTACTACTACTAAGCTACTACGGCCACTACTACTACTACTACTACTACTACTACTACCATAAATGATACCTCCACCCATGTTGGCTTTTCCTGATTTAATCATGGAGGGTTCTGTAAGCTTGAGGTCAATAGCCCCAACCTGCTCTACATGATTGTGGCATCTGTTCATATCAATAATACTACCTGACACTAAATCACCATATTATTGCCTAGATCCTCCCTCTTCCCTACCAAGCTCCCGACCACCCTATAATGTCACTCTCTCCACCACTGTGGCTTACACCAGGAAGGAGATGGTAGGAAGAAGCAGAGCATGTCTAAGTTTCTGAGACATAGGATGCTGACCAGAGAACGAGAGAAGACACCAGGGCGTAGGCCAACGTGGCCTTGGCTGTTGGGCTTTTCTGAGATTGTTTCTGTGAGGTAGCATTTTGCCCTGGGGACCCATTCCCAAGGATGCGGGTAAGACGAGGGGGTGAAGTTGCCTGATCCATGTTGATTCTTCACCGGCGTTTCAGCTTTTCTGCTCGTTCCTGCAGTGGTGGCTTGCAGCAGCTCACGCGACAGGCAGCTATCGGGTCGAATATGCGGATGTCCATGAACGCTCATGTCCGCGCACCCAGAATCCGGTGTGGGCACTTACATCAATCGCCCGTGGAAAATACGCTTGTCCTGTATCGAAGGTGTTCCGTCCAGGGAAGTGGCGCCGCTTCGGTAGTGACGTCTTGGCATACCCTCCTGGCATGCCGCTGGCTGGGCTGATCTTCGACTTCCATCGTCGAATACAGACGAATCCTTTTTTACATGTCATGTGGGTATTGTATCCAGATGGAGATTGCAGTCCCTCAATCGGTTAGCCATATCTCAGAGCAAATGGCGTCGACAAATTCTTGCTTGGTTAAGGCTTAAAGTTTCACCGAATAAAATGATGTTAGCCAACAGAAATGGCCTCCCAGCTGTGTATTTTTCTACCCACTTGTGGAGAAAGCGGAATCAGCCGCCTGGGCCTGTTGCCTTTCTTCTGAGATTTTTCGGTCATTAGTTTCCTGTTTGGTCTATCTCTGCCCTCTGCCTCCTGAGCGATGATCCGTTGATGAGTGACCTGGTAAGGCTGGATGGAGTTTGCCTCCTTATCTGCCAGCTTCTCAGGGTTGGTGGATCCCATCCCACCCAGTCTTGGGGGGAAGTAAGAAGACATCCTCTCTTCCTCCCCTAAAGCATGATATTTTTTACCATGCTGGCAAGATTACATTTGACGCAGCATTTTCCAGTGGTCGGAGGAGTGGACTGATGCCAGATGGTGCGCATCAGGAACGTCCACCGATGTTGATGTCAGGTGTACGCTGAAGCAGCGTGTGGCCTAGTTCAGCAATGGCAGACAAAGCTTCATTTTCACCCATTCAGCTAATACTTTGTTCCCACGTACCCTTCTTATATACCTCTGTCCTGATCACTGCACCAAGTGTCGTTGTCCGTCTTTGTCACAATGACGTGCCACTTCCTCTAAAAAAAAAAGCTCTTGCGGCATGGTCATAATGTTCAGGTTTGACAATATGACAGACTTGGGGATGTTAGGATGGGTCCGACCAGGGCTTATGGTGTTCACAGTGTCCCCACCACCTTTTTAAGTCTGAGATTTTACCAGTCACCTGAGAGGTCATCCGCATAAGCCACCTGTTTCACCCGTGCTTGCGAACGCGATTTCATTTTGGAGGACTGATAGCCCAGGGCGTACATAGCCATGGAAGCAGTTTGGTCACCTTTGTGCTGCCCTCAGAGCGATTTTAACACTTAATTTTTCCACTGGCTATATTATGCCACGGTATGTATAGGTATTTTCGACATACATAGCTAAGCTTAGGGCACTTGGTTTTAATGTTATGTATCATAGTCTTCTATTTATTGTGTTGAAGGCATTTTTTGGCGTCAACAAGAAGCACTGCTTCGCACTCCACGGTCGAATATCTCCCGCGCGGCGCGACCTGCTGCTTTCTCCTCCTGCCTGCTGCCCCGCAAACCCTGAGTGTTCCTCGCTGCCATTCTCACATCTTCTTTGGACGACAGCCATGATGTATTTGCTCTGGCCGGCTGCAGGACTTCTCCGACTTTATAGGCCTCATCCCGGCTTCTGTCCAGGGAACAGGCGGCATGTCAGGCGTCCACAGGGCCGGAGAGGCGAGTTTTCTGCCAGTGCTGCAACAAAGCGTGTCGCCAGCCGCCAGTTATGCCGTTTCAGCAAGCTTCGCGACCCCAGCATCAAGTCCTGAGGGCCCTGCGCCGCCACGAGAGTCTGGTTTTTTACGCTACCGCATGTACTTTCTGCATATAACTGATTCGGTATTGGTGACATCCTGCGAAGTCCTTCAGCCCGCTATCCAGGTCAGCCAGGAGATGTTTTCCTCGAGTTGACTGATCGTGGCCTTGCGAGTGGAAGCACACCCTGTAAAATTTTCGATATGGTTTCGTTATACTACCGTTGCCTTTGCTTCATTTGTCTGCAACTCTGGGCCCTGTCTTCGTGGAGGTGTTGCCTTTGAAAGGGGGTCCGGGGAGCCTCCTGTATGGCTCTTTCTGGCTTCTCCAAGAGGGGGTATCTAACCCAGGTTGCTGCCAAGGCAACTCGCCTTCAATCGATATTTTCGGCTTGTTTGGTCTAAAGCTTTGGAGGAAGAGATGGGAGAGTGAATACACCAGGGATAGTGCCAGGTGCCTGATGTAGTTATTTAACAGGGTGACAATTTCTTTGATGATAAAATGTCGTGTTTCACATCTGGGTGGTTCAAAAAGCGATTTCTCGGTGGTATCTCACCTTAACAACTTCAAGGTATGTAATACCAATTCACCTGCCTTTCTCCATGCCAAGTTTCTTCCAAGCAGCTTCACCTCCGCCGCGCCCTGTCCAGTTTGAAGAGGAAGAGTGATGAGGGGGTAGAAGTCAGTGCAACATTGGAGTGTGCCAATGGAAGGTGGTACTGCTGAGGGAGACAGAGGTGGCGGTTGGTGCAGCAGTTTTCCTGATACTTCTTCCCCGCTCACCCTTCCCCGGCGGCTCCTCATTGTCCCTGTAGTCGCGTTATCGCATTTTCCCTGCTCTATCCCAGCCCAGGGGATTTGTGTGGCACCTGTCGCTCTTTTTTGTAGGTGTCTGTACAGTTGCGTCTTTTTCTCCTAACACATGCAATAGTTTATATCTGTGATCTTCTTTGCAGTATCTTTGTTTGAGGGTTGCATTATTGATATTAACAACAGGAATATTATAGTACATGTAGTAATAATGTCGATATGATTATGATTGAAAGTAGTAGGTGATATTCACTGAATATTAATATTAATATCTTCTATTAGTTTAGCGACATTAGACAGACATATAGATAGGATTATAATCAATATAATAGGTTGACACATTGTTTCAGGGGTTGAAAGAGAGAGAGAGAGAGAGAGAGAGAGAGAGAGATAGAGAGAGAGAGAGAGAGAGAGAGAGAGAGAGAGAGTTGGATGGAGATGTCAGGTGGAGGTGGGAGAGATGAGAAGGTGCTGGGGCATGGCACTGAGGCCAGAGGTTAGCGTAAACTGGGAAGGTTGAGTGGGTGGGGAGGAGGGGGGCTGGGGATGGGTATAGGGGAGAGAGAGAGAGAGAGAGAGAGAGAGAGAGAGAGAGAGAGAGAGAGAGAGAGAGAGAGAGAGAGAGAGAGAGAGAGAGAGAGAATATTAACAGTAATTGCATTAGAGCAGAAGTAAACAAAGTATTACAATTATTAATGAAGACACTAATGATATTAAATGTAAGCAGTAGTTGATAGTATAACACAAGTAATATGAATATATTAAACACAAGAATATTATACTGATACTAATTATACTAGCAATAAATAAATAATGGCAACGCTAATAATAGTAATATATTGCAGTATATGCATATTATAATAATAATAATAATAGGTTACAATAATGTTAGTTTATATTGTAAAATAAAACATTAACTGATTTATATATAAAATTTAAGCTTTTAAAGGCGCGGTTGGCCTGTTTTCTTTACGTTAACATATGTTTGCATCATCATGATATGTTAAGTATGATGAGTGTACCAGGGATATGAACAGTGCATTGGCACCGATTCGACGACATCAGTCAACACCGCCCCACCGCACCGTGTATGCAGTTGTTCGCGGGTCATTCGCCACCACCGGTTTTTCACTCTTTCAGCAAGCAATTAACCAACATACAGTAGATTAAATATACGTTAAAGAGAACCGCATAGTTTGGGAGGTGTGAGGCGAGCCTCTTTGTCGCTGGCAACCCTCTGTCCCAGCCCACATCAATGTCAGAGGTCAGGTGGGCATCGACGGCTCACCCGCCGTTCTATCCAGATGCCTAAACCCGTGTGTTTTACGATATTTCTAAATCGGCTAACAACACTAGACACGAACCCACGTTCATCGAACTTTCCTTGCTGCTTTCCTTGCTGCACTGATATTCACTTCCTTAATCACCAATTATTTTAGAGGCTCAAGGTGCTGGTACCTGTGAAAAAACAGCAGGAAATAGAGCGACCCACATCACTCTGTTTTCTCACCAAGGCTAATCGTTACTACTACTACTAGCACATTACTACTACTACTACTACTACTACTACTACTACTACTACTACTACTACTACTACTACTACTATTACTACTACTACTACTACTACTACTACTACTAACTACTACATACTATATACTACTACTGCTACTACTACTACTATACTAATAATATATATATATATATATATATATATATATATATATATATATATATATATATATATATATATATATATATATATATATATATATATATATATATATATATATATATATGATATATATATATATATATATATATATATATATATATATATATATATATATATATATATATATATATATATATATATATATATATTGCTTAGAGATTTTCATATAATCAATAATATCAGAACAGCTGTCGTTACTTTTACAGTATAAGGTCACTGAATTATAGGAGGAGGTATGTGGGGAGTTACATGGGTGGCAGATTTGGGTGGAGTTATGGGTGTGGATTTGGGTGGGTGCTGGAGTTTATGGGTGTGCTGGGTGTGGGTGTGCCGGTGGGTTATGGGTGTGGGTGGTGGGTGTGGAGTTATGGTGTGGTGGAGTTATGGGTGTGGTTGGGTGGGTGTGGGTTATGGGTGTGGGTGTGGGTGTGGGTATAGGTGTGGAGTGAGCTATATGGGTGTTGGTGGGTGGGTGTGGGTTATGGTGTGTGATTGTGTGTGGGTGGGTGGGTGTGGATGTGGGTGGGTGGGTGTGGGTGTGGGGGTGTGGGTGTGGGTGTATGTGGGTGGGTGGGTGTGGGTGGGTGGATGGGTGTGGGTTATGGGTGTGGGTGTGGGTGTAGTGTTGGTGAGCTATGGGTGTGGGTGGGTGGGTGTGGGTGTGGATGTGGGTGGGCTATGGGTGTGGGTGGGTGGGTGTGGGATATGGGTGTGGGTGTGGGTGTGGGTGTAGGTGTGGGTGTGGGTGTGGGAGGGTGGGTATGGGTTATGGGTGTGGGTGTGGGTTATGGGTGTAGGTGTTGGTGTGGGTGTAGGTGTTGGTGTGGGTGGATGGGTGTGGGTTATAGGTGTGGGTGTGGGTTATGGGTGTAGGTGGGTGGGTGTGGGTGGGTTATGGGTGTGCGTGTGGGTGGGTGTGAGCGGAGTACTAAATATTACTTTAATAATGTACACATACAAAAACAGGTTTACATGAAAAACGAGATGCTGAAGTGCACATCAGTTTTACGTATATAAACATGGAGCCAAAGAAAGTGAGATAGAGATAAATGAGAGAGACTCATAGATACATACATATGTACACGCAATACGGTATGTGTTGGGGGTTGGGGGAGAGTAGGGGAGTAGATATAATATCAACTGATTAAATAATTACATAAGCATTATACCTGTTAAAATAAGAACATAAGAACATAAGAACGCAGGAGTCTGCAAGAGGCCGGTAGGCCTGTGCAGAGCAGCTCCTTTGACCCTAAGCTCCCGTGTATCTAACCCCACCTAATATCGCTGTTCATGAATTTATCTAGTCTATTTTTGAATGTGACAATTGTGTGGCACTCACCACATAAACTGCTAAGCCTATTCACTCATCCACCACCCTGTTAGTAAACCAATTTTTGCCTATAGTAAACCAATTTTTGCCTCTCTCTCTCTCTCTCTCTCTCTCTCTCTCTCTCTCTCTCTCTCTCTCTCTCTCTCTCTCTCTCTCTCTCTCTCTCTCTCTCTCTCTCTCTCTCTCCCCTTCACCTCCACAATGTATGGCTCTCAATGAAAACGATTAAACAGTTCAGAAGTTGCTGTTGTGTTTGCAAAGGTAACGATCCCCCTCTCGGCCTTCAGGAATAATTGATGTGAGAGTCAGCGCCTGAAAACACCACGGTAGAGCACTGGGGTCCGTCTGCAGGAGCCACCAACTACACGGTCAAGTCTCTGACATCCCCGGTGGCACCTGGCAGACCTGTGTGTCGCTGCGCCGCGGGTGATTTTAATTATCGAAAAAGAGAACTCGTGTCTCCCGCATTGTTCTTTTTCTTATTTCTAAGCAGGAGCGTGTGGCCGGCAGGCATGACACGCACACACACACACACACGGCCCGGTAGCTCAGTTGATAGAAAGTCGGCCTTACAACCAGAAGGACCGGGGTTCGATTCCCCAGCCGGGTGAAGATAAATTGGGTTAATCTTCTTTCACGTGTAGCCCCTGTTCACCTAGCAGTGAGTAGGTACGCGACGTCCGGCAAGGAGTTGTGACCTCGTTGTCGCGGTGTGTTGTGTGTGAGTGGTCTCAGCCCTACCCAAAGATCGGTAGTTCTGTGCTCCTCCGTAGGGGAACGGCTGGCTGTCTCGAGCATAGCTGGGCGTTATCGCGATAAGTTATCGCGATACTTTATCGCTGATAACAAAATCGGGTTATCGGCCATCCGCTACTTATTTAAATATATATCGGTATCTTCGTTACTTTTGTAACCAAACTAGCTATAATCACTACTTTTTTCCGCCTCAGAAAAAAAAAAAACGTCTCCTCCCTACTGCGCATGCGTGGCCGGGCGCCCGGTGTTGTATGAAAAAACTTCGGGGTATGAAATATCTTCGTGTGAAGAGATTTCATACTTAGATCATCAACATTAAAAAAACTAAGTTATGTTTTATATTAGACTCAAAAGTCAATATATCAAACTTTGCCCCCAAAATGATTATTCACTGCCTCAAATTTGATATTCCGTATTCGTTTGTGAGCATGTCATGGTATTGAAGGCACCCGGTGTTGTGTTATTTGGTGTTCCAGCGTCAAAAGCTGGCGCTTTTGTTTACAAACACTGGTCTCTCGTGAACTGCGCATGTTCAGACCAGTAAGTGAAACCCTGTACAGTCTCACAAAAGCTTTTAACACATTAAGAGTTGCTGGAAGGCTGAATCAGACATACAGTACCACTATCCTCGCTGTTTCTAGAACGTCACTCGGTACATATAAATACAACTCGTACAGAGTGTCGTTCTAGAAACAACGAGATAATGATATGGTACTAACATGTCTGATTCAGCCTACAATTAAAAGCTTTGTGAACTATGCAAATCTACTGCTGGTCTGAGCACAGTCCTGAACTCAATGTTGCTTAATGGACGCTGATAAATAACCAACTCAAACATTCTAGTAATACCGCCGTCCATAGGTACGTGTCAACGCGTGGTTTTCGGGTTTTGTAAGTTTTCTAAAATACAGATAATGAAAATTTGAATTCATCTATGTTTTCTATTTGAAATATGAATATAGTATCGTTTTCACCTATCGGACTTATCGCTAACTAGTATCAAATTGTGGATTTATATCAGGTATCGGTTATCGGTTATTGGCTATATTTGTGTCTCCAGTTAACGAATATCGGTTATCACCGATAAGGTTTTCATTATCAGTTATCGGTTATCAGGAATAAGGTTTTCTGTTATAGTGCCAGCTATGGTCTCGAGAGAGACCGCAGCGAACCAAGAGTTAATTCACACACAAACACACACACACACATACATACACACACACACACACACACACACACACACACACACACACACACACACACACAAACACACCTCCACCACATTCAAAACTGTGACATTCAATTCATACAATTTCTATGGGAATTCTGCGTGCTAGTAGGGCGTGTGTGGAGCATCTCAAGGTCGCAGTGCAGGGAGGGATGAATGTGTGCCTCTGAGCAGTGCGGCGGGCAGCGCGGTGTGTGTGTGTGTGTGTGTCCTCCTCAGTGTGTCCAGGCAGCCGTCACTGAGAATGCGAGGAATGCGGCGGTGGACTTTAAACCGGGGTACGCGAGGGTCCGTGGGAACGCTTTTGAATGACGCGGCGCCGGCTATTTATAGATTTGAGGCCATTACTCGCGTGCTCTCAGGAGGGCTGCTGCCCCTGATGGTCCATGACGCAGCCTATTAGCGACATCAGCACGGCACAGGGAGTCTTCTTGCTGCTATACAGGCTAATCAGCAAAGTGTAATACCCGGGCCTGTCTTCCTGAACATATCGGTGTCTCAGTTCGCCTGTTTTGAAAACCTCTCGTTGACGTTGCTGGGATTGTCGTGGACTGTTTCGTTATTTCGGCGTTCCTTCTCCTCCTCCTTTTCATTCTCATCTTTCTATTTCTCATTCATCACAGTCTTCCTTATTCTGTCTTCCTCCTCCTCCTCATCATCATCATAATCATCATCATCATCCCCTTCCTCCGTCCACCTTCTCATTTATTTGTCTACTTCTTTTTCATATTGTCTCTCTTCTCCCCTCCTCCTCCTCCTCCTCCTCCTCCTCCTCCTCTTCCTCTTCTCGTTCCTCCGTCCACCTTCTCATTTATCTTTCTACTTCTTTTTCATATTGTCTCTCTTCTCTTCTTTTCTCTCCTCCTCCTCCTCCTCCTCTTCCTCTTCTCGTTCCTCCGTCCACCTTCTCATTTATCTTTCTACTTCTTTTTCACTCAGGAAGGCTTTACCATGACTCATCTCCTCTCTCCGAAAATAAGATGACTCAAAAGGAATATAGCGTGACTCACCTCTTCTCTGCAAGCATTATATGACTCAGAAAGACTTGTGTGACACACCTTCCCTGCATACATAAGCCGACTCAGGAGGGACCTCGTGTGACTCACCTCTCTGCATGCTTGAAGTAATGAGTTAACCCCGTAGACTAAAGGAGAATGCATGCATATTTGTGAGTCATTGAAATATAGACTTTGGGAGAATTTGAGTCAGTGAAGGGAGGAAGGAATGGAGAGGGGGAGGAGGAAAGGGATGAGTCATGAGTCAGTAACTGTTGTATAAGGTGGATGATGAGAGAGAGAGAGAGATGCCTTTAGCGTAGTGTATTAGCCCTAGTAAGGAGGAGGAGGAGGAGGAGGAGTATAATAAGAGAATAAATAAGATTCGGAGGAAGGAAAAAAAAGGGCCGTGGGGGAGTAAATAAAGAAAGAGAAGGAATAAGAGGATTGGGAAGAGGAGAAGGAGGAGGAGGAATACATAGGAATACATAGAAAGAACAGACACCAGAAGACCTATCGGTCTGGCGAGGTGTCTGTTTACTACTACTACTAGTAATCTACGTGTGGTAGGATGGGACATAAAGATGAAGGCTCCTCCCCACCACCTCTCCCTCCGGCAACGTGCCGGCAGGAAATAGTTAGAACACCATGTACCTTTAAGGAAGAAAGGGACATGGAAATTTCTGATAAAGAGAAATAAGAGGAAATTACTGCCCTTAACACACTACTGGTAACCCCTAAGCTGTGGGGAAAATGACTTCATTATATAAGAACCTAAGAACATAGAAATACAGGAGACTGGAAGAGGACAGTGGCCTACACTGGGCAGCCCCAGAATCCCCACTAAGACCCACGATGGGTGAGGTGTAGTTTCAGGGGCACAGGTGGAAGCTTGATCCTCGTTTTACCAGCAGTACTAGGCACGCACCAGTAACCTGTCACCTTACTGCACACCTCCTCCACCTGTCATGCGGACATTAACTGTTGCTTTACTCTATTTTTGACTTTCGCTACTTGCAATCTAGGATGTGGGGGAGAATTATATGAATATAGGTTGAGGTCGTGCTGCAATCTGTCTGAAAACATGCGAAAAAGGGTCAGTATAATCTTATATCCATGAAGTACTTATCCAAAGAAGACTTAAAGCTATTGATACTCTGTGCGCTAACTACTGACGGTGAGTCTATTCAATGATCGACGACTCTGTTATTGAAAATAACTTCTGTGCACCAATGTGTTACATCGATTTCCTTTTAACTGCATACCGTTGCTGCGTGTTCTTGTGTTGGTGTCTCTCTGAAATATACTATCTGGGTTAATGTTGTCGAATCCATTAAGGATTTTGAACACTTCAATTAAGTCCCCTCTTATCCTTCGCTTTTTAGGAAAACATATCTAAACGCTTTAAACGCTCGTCATATGGCAAGTTTCGGAGCACAGGAATTTGTTTGGTTGCTCGTCGCTGTATCTTTTCTAGCAAAACTTGATCTTTGATATAGTTCGGTGACCAGAACTGAACGGCGTGTTCTAGGTGTGTTCTTACTAATGCTAAATATAATCTCTTCATAAGTTCGGGTGATTTATCATCAAAGTTTTTTTAGATTAATCCCAACATCATATTGGCTTTTTTACTCGCTGCAGAACATTGATCACTCATTTTAAGAGTGTTACTGATAATGACACCAAGATCTTTTTCGTGTTTTAATTCGCTGAGCTCATGTCCTTGAATCTGATATTTAAAGTTCGGATTTTTTCACCTCTGTGCATTAAATAAGGAGGTGAATGAAAAAGGAGAGAAGGAGGAATAAGCAAACGAGAATGAAATAGAGAGAGAGAGAGATTTACATAGATAGATTTACATAGAAAATCAGACCACACAGACCCCATGGTCCAGACTAGGTGGTCTGTCCTTAAACCTAAGTGATTTTACATTAATCAGAAGGCTCCAAAACGTTGCATTTCTACTCTAGTTGATATTAAGTTGAAGGAAGTGACGGTCGAGCTTATTTTTGAAGGAGTCAATCGTGTTACATTGGACCACTGACGGTGGAAGCTTATTCCATTCTCGCACTACAACGTTGGTGAAGAAAAATTTGGTGCAGTCTGAATTTACTTGTCTACATTTGAGTTTTACGCCATTGTTCCTCTTGCGCAAAGTGTCATCGATCATAAACAATGTTGATCTGTCTACATTCGTGAAACCATTAAGTATTTTAAGACATTCGATCAGTTTTCCTCGGAGGCGACGTTTCTCAAGAGAACATATTAAGTGAAAGCCTTTCTTCGTAGGATTTGTTGCGCAAGGAAGGGATCATTTCGTTGCCGACGCTGAACACCTTCTAATTTAGCAATATCCTTTGCATGGTGGGGAGACCAAAACTGTCATATTCCAAGTGGGGTCTGACTAAACTATTGTAGAGCAGGTATTACATCTTTATTCTTGAATAAAAGTTTCTTTTAATGAAGCCCAACATTCTGTTCGCTTTATTTGCTGCATCGATGCATTGCTGTGAAATTTGAGGTTTGACGCGATTTTGATCCCCAAGTCCTTGACGCATTGAACGCTGTTGAGTTTAACGCCGACATTTCGTAATCGAACTTCTTATTCCTCGTTCAACTTGAAGAACCTGGCACTTGCTTACGTTAAAGGGCATCTCCCATCTATCCGACCAAGCTGAAATTTTGTGCAAATCCTCAAGAGACAAAGAAAGACAAAAAAACTAGATATTAGATTCCATAGAGTACAGACGAAAGGAAGAAAGAGAGAGAGGGAGAGAGAAGAGAAGGAAGAGAGGAGAGGGAGAGGAGAAAGAGGATTGTACTATGGGGCGAAAATTAGCTAAGGGATGAGTCTGTGGTGAGGAGAGAAAGGAGAGAAGGGGAGAGGGTGAAGGAAAGCGAAATGGGAGAGGAAAGTAAATGAAGGGAGGAAGGGGATGAGGCTAAGACAGGGAGGGGAAGGGAGAGGAAGGGAGAGGGTGACGGAAAGCGAAGGGAAAGGGAAGGTAAGTGTGGGGCAGGAAGGGAGAGATAAAGGGAAGGGAGGAAGAGGAGAAGCGGGGAGGAAGAGAAGAGAGAGAGAGAGAGAGAGAGAGAGAACTAAAAAGCAAGGTAGGAGGTGTTATGTACAAATGATGATGATCGTGAATGAAACAAGATTCATCGATTTTAACAGGGCACTTTAGGTCTGACGTATATTGATTTTACCTTTAGCTTTTTGAGATATATAGATCTTACTACTTAGCACACATATATACATATACATACATACATACATACATATATATATATATATATATATATATATATATATATATATATATATATATATATATATATATATATATATATATATATATATATATATATATATATATATACCTACAAGTGGATATTTTCATATATTTTAGACCGTTTTTGGGAGATTATTTTTTATTTTCTACCTGGCTCTCATACATACGTACATACATACATACATATACATACATACAGATGGTTGAATTCATGCACTTCTAGATATCGTTTGGGAGTTTTGTATTTTGGAGAGTTTAAAAGTTCGTCACACACACACACACACACACACACACACACACACACACACACACACACACACACACACACACACACACACACACACACACACACACACACACACACACACACACACACGCGCGCACACACACACACATCGATCACCAGCCATTCGACCAACCAACCTACAAGCCAACATCACCTCCCCTTCCCCTCCTTCCCTCCCTCCTTTGTTAGCTTCTAAAGACCCCGTACGTAAGTTCTCTCCATATTCCTTCTTCCGTTCTTTCATTGTTCTCTTACCTCCATTCCTCCTATCCCTCCCTCTTCTCTTTATTTATCTAACTTTACCGTACCTTACCTAACCTAACATTACCTGACCTAACCTAAGCAACAATCTAACCTGACTCTTCCTTACCTTACCTAACCTTACCTAACCTAACCAATCCCATACCTCCCCTTACCTAATCTTACCTTACCTAAGTTAACCTAACCTTAGCTAACCTAACCTTTCCTAACCTTATCTAATCTTATCTAAACCTTACCCAGCCTAACGTAGCCTAACCTAACCTCCTACATCTGTTTTTGGTGTCCTGTTATCCTTTCTCCTTCATTTTAAGGTGACCTCCTCCTCCTCCTCCTCCTCGTCCCCTACACACCGACCAATATTCCGTCCCTTCCTTCACACGTCTTCCTTTCCTTTAGTGTGTGTATTTTTCCTCTTCTCCCCCTTCTTCTTCCTCTCTCTCTCTCTCTCTCTCTCTCTCTCTCTCTCTCTCTCTCTCTCTCTCTCTCTCTCTCTCTCTCTCTCTCTCTCTCTCTCTCTCTCTCTCTCTCTCTCTCTCTCTCTCTCTCTCTCTCTCTCTCTCTCTCTCTCTCTCTCTCTCTCTCTCTCTCTCTCTCTCTCTCTCTCTCTCTCTCTCTTCTTCATTTTCTACTTCTTTCTAACTATCCTCTCTTCTTTCACCTCAAATATCTATCTATCTCTTTTACATCGACTTTTCTTTTTCCTCTTTTTTCTTCACATTTTCCTCTTTTCCTTCCTATCCTGTTCTTTCTCTCTCAAAACATCTATATTTTATCCTCTAACTTTCCTCTTCCTCTTTTTCCTTCGCTTTTCTTTTATCAATATTAACATCTGCATTTTTTTCCACATGTTCTACTTCATTTATTTATCTTCCTCTTTTCTCTTCCCATTTTCCTCTTTTCTCATCTTTATCACTCGTCTTTCTACCTCAAAATACTAAATTTTCTCCTTTATCTTTCTTCTTCCTCTTCTTCTTCTTCTCTCATTTCATTTTCCTAGTATCTCCTCCACCCTTTCCTTCACTTCTTTTTCACCTCGTCTCCTCCTCCTCCTCCTCGTCCTCCTCCTCTTCCTCTTCTCCTCCTCATCTTCTTCGTTCCCAAGATTAGCTTTCGTCCAACTTCACATGCTATTCTCCGTCTCACTCTCTCTCTCTCTCTCTCTCTCTCTCTCTCTCTCTCTCTCTCTCTCTCTCTCTCTCTCTCTCTCTCTCTCTCTCTCTCTCTCTCTCTCTCTCTCTCTCTCTCTCTCTCTCTCTCTCTCTCTCTCTCTCTCTCTCTCTCTCTCTCTCTCTCTCTCTCTCTCTCTCTCTCTCTCTCTCTCTCTCTCTCTCTCTCTCTCTCTCTCTCTCTCTCTCTCTCTCTCTCTCTCTCTCTCTCTCTCCTTTCCTAGTTCTTTCTCTCTCTCTCTCTGCATGTCTTCTGTTTGTCTGTCTGTTTCTGTATCTGACTGTCTATCTTTTCTCTGTTCTTATAGTTTCTTCTTCTTAATTTTCTTGTTCTTCTTTTCTTGTTTTCTTTCTCCTTTGTCGTCATTATCAGGAGACTTATATATCTCTATCTGTCTATCTGTTTGTGCCCGTTGTCCCTCTGTTCTTTCTGTCTGTCTGTTTTTCTGTCTCTCTTTCTCTTGTTGCTGTTGATATTATAGTTTTCTTCTTTATCATCTTGTTCTTCTTATTCTTCTTTCGCTCTCTTCAGCGTCCTTATAACTTGTCACCTCCTCCTCCTCTTTCTTCTTCCTCTTTCTCCTTCTCGTCTTCCCTTTATATTTTCTCTATCATCTTATTCATCTCGTTCTTCTTCCTCCTCTTTCTGTTTCAGCATCATAAGACTCGTCATGTCTTTCTCTTCCTCCTCCTTCTTCTCCTGTTCCTTCCTTCCTTTATTTCCCGTACAAAGACTACAACACACAAACACACACACACACACACACACACACCCACACACACACACACACATGCCTCCACTCACTCAGTAATTCAAGCGATGGATTCCTGCACAGTCTCCCCTCACCCCTCAGCTCCTTTGTTTTTCCCATAAGTTTTCAAGCAGCACACCCTCACCCTAGGTATATAACACGACCAGGGGATATTACTGGAACAGCGATACGACGTATAACTCACTCTCTCCTGCAGATTTCCCTATATCTCCTTCCTCTTCTGCCAGGGACCCAGACCAGAGACCGCTTTGATGTGCTTTCTTCTTCTCCTTCCCAAACTTGTAACACGGACGTCTTCTTCTTCCTGCGCCAGGTCGTATCACCCGGTTTAGTCTTGATCTAGAGAAACGGCGGATACGTGGTCAAGGAGAGAGAGAAAAGATGCTGCGTGAGATGGAGAGGTAAGATGGAAGGAAGCATCATGGGTTAGGGAACAGAATAAGGCTGGATATATTACGATTAAGACTAAGGAGTGGGCTTGGGCACGTCGTGTTATGGGTAGAAATGATGACAGACGGACAACCAAAGATGCTGCGTGAGATGGAGAGGTACGATGGAAGGAAGCATCATGGGTTAGGAGAACAGTATAAGGTTGGCGATGTTAAGATTAAGCTAAAAGATGACTTACGGTGGTCGTTTCATGGGTAGAAATGATGACAGACGGACAACCAAAGATGCTGCGTGGGATGGAGTGGTAATGGAAGGAAGCGAGCGAGCGTCACGGGTTTTGAGACAGAATAAGGTTGGAGATGTTAAGATCGAGCGTAAGAAGTGGACTTGTGGAGGTCGTATTATGTGTAGAAATGATGACAGACGAATAACCGAGGATGCTGGGTAAGACGAAGAGATAGAAAAGAAGGAACAAATAAAGAAAAGAAAGAAGAACAGGAGGAAAGGAGGAGATAGAGAGAGGAAACAAGAGACAAAGACAGAGAGAAAGCAACAGAGAAAGGAAAAAAAAAAAAAAAAGAAGAAGAAGTAGTAGATGAAAGTCAAGTCATAGATAATTTGCCAGGACAGAATGGAGTACACTGAGAGGCGAAAGACAGGTAGAGAATGTGAGTTAGTTAAATACATATAAAACTGAATCTGTATATCTTAGCTTGGGAGTGTTAGCGTAGCAGCCACACACTATTACATTTGTTCACGATCTTAGGCAAGGGAAAGTTTAATATATATAAGACTTACTGACACTCGTATGTTTTAAGCCCCAAATATTACCTAGAGAAAAGTTAGAAATGATGTTAATCGATAGTGTTGTGTTTGGAATAGTTAATCAGTGACCCATCGAACTTTTACTCTCCTGAACTAAAGAAAGTGAGAGTATGATGTAACTAATATTATAATAAGCTTAACGCCTCATTGAAATATTGCCAAAATAGGAAAAAGTGATGACTTATATCAGTGGTGCTCAACATTATTGGGTGGCAGGGCCACATTAGATGGGCAATGTGTGATAAGGGCCTCATATTTCCTGCAATGTGAATATGCATAGTAATTAATATACGTATTCTGCAGACTAATAATACTGATTATGTTGTGTATATATTGTAACCTTCCGGAAAGAGTCGTAATCAAAACACTTTTCACATAAATTGCAGGTCATGGGAAATGGGCAATTATAAAGTACAATAAAGTGAAGACCTATATACGAGCGACACCATTTAGCTGTTGGGCAGGGAGAGGGGAAACGTGGAGCGGCTGCTGTGTGCCGGGAGGGTGGGGAACTCAATTGGGTAGGGGTACAGGGGAGGTGGCGTGGAAGACGATGGGTAAGGGGAGAGGGCTAGGAGTGGATGGGCAACGGTGGGGAAGTCCCGGAAGGGAGCGGTTGGGTAGGAGAGGGGTAGGGAGCCAGAGACCAGGACTGATTGAGAGGATGAGTGGGGGGATGAGAGGGCAGGGACATGAGCGAAGGGAATAGCCAAGCAGGAGGGAGTTTCCCCCCCAAAAAAAGCCTAGATTAGCCTGTTTTCAAGGGAAAATAGCCAAGGCGCCAAGGTCCCAGCTCAAAAGCCAAGATCTAGTAAAAAATGCCAAGGAGTGGCAACACGGGACTCACGTCAACAAAATCAGTGAGGCTAGCCAGCTTTCAGGCTGCCAGATGAGGAATAGCATTTTTATCATTATAATACTATAACGTCATAAAGTTCACTTATAATAAGATATTCAGTAATATCAATCATAATATAATTTATATTGCTACATGTCATTAAAATTAAATGTGAACTAATATTATACGTATTATGATAGGGATAAGTAGGTTATTTTTTTGGTTACTTGCCGAGGGCCGCATTAAACTTTATTGAGGGCCACATGCAGCCCTCAAACAGTGGGTTGAGCACCCCTGACCTATATTATTGTGTATGCATTCCTTCACCACTCAACCATTAATAAAAGCAAACAGCATTATATGACTGACCTATATATCATGAAAGCCACACGAAATATTGTTAAAGAGAAGATGAAATTGTGACTGATCTTCAAAGTCTCGTCTAAATTTCCACCTTCCTATGACTTGTACTCTTTCTTACACGGGGGGAGGATCAAGACACCTGAACATAATCTTTTGGAATTCATTAATACTTCATTTTGGGAGTATTAGTTTCGTTTTTTTCCCGATTTTTTTTATTTCTTTTCCTCTACTGCTTCTGATATATGAAAAAAAAACAAAAAAACAATTTCTTAGTCAACCATTAAACAAGTCCTTTGTTCAGGTAGTAAGGAGGAGTAGTTTTGCATTTTCTCTACGTGTTTTCAATATTTGTTTTTTCTTGACTGCTTCTTCTGATATATAAACAAACACCCATTGGTGCTACTTTGGTTTGTCATGAATCTACTTTGGTATGTGATCTACACTTTATATTGCGGTCTACGTGTCATGAATCTACTTTGGTATGCCATCTAAATGGTTGATGCATGGTCTAGATGGTCTAGACTCCGACTATAGAGGGTAATAGCGGTGGTAGAGAGGTAGTTGAGTCCCGGCTCAACAAGGTACAAGAACAAGAAAAACACGTGTCGTGATTACGAGAGAATGTCTGGTTAGAGTGTCAAGCGCCGGTCCCGAACAAGGAAAAACACTCGTCGTGGTTTCGAGAGAATGTCTGCTTAGAGTGTCAGAAGCTCCGGTACCGACTCAACAAGGTACATGTGGCAACAGCACACTTCATTCCGCCATAGACATCAATCTCGACAGCTTTGGTATGTTACCTGCAAGCTAGTTTGTTACATCATGGACTTCTTTGATAACTTCAATGGAGGTGTACTGCACATAACAGTTTTGCAGTTCTACGCAAGAAAAGAAATCCCCACACTCGAAAAAATTCATGAAGTAAAGAACAACCTATCATATCCTGGCAGCCGTGAAACACTGAGAAATTTTCTGAAGAAAATCGGATTTCACCATGCAAAGGTTGATGGGCGAAAATTCCTCTTGGAAAATAATGATGTGCAATATGCACGAAGCAAGTTTTTAAGAGAAATAAGGAAACACTTAAGCTCAGACAAGAACATCGTATATTTGGACGAGTCGTGGGTTAACCAAAACTACACGGTTTCCAAATGTTGGGTGCACGAAGAAAATGCAGGACAGGCTATAGGAGTGAGGGTGCCGACTGGGAAGGGAGGCCGCTTGATCATTCTGCACGCTGGATCATAAGAACATAAGAACTCAGGAGTCTACAAGAGGCCGGTAGGCCTGTACTAGGCAGCTCCTTTGACCCTAAGCTCCCGTGTATCTAACCCCACCTAATATCGCTGTCCATGAATTTTTCTAGTCTATTTTTGAATGTGACAATTGTATTGGCACTCACCACATGACTGCTAAGCCCATTCCACTCATCCACCACCCTGTTAGTAAACCAATTTTTTGCCTATGTCCCTGTTGAATCTGAACTTATCCAGTTTAAACCCATTACTTCGTGTCCTACCCGGTTCTCTTACCAACAAAACCTTATGAATGTCTCCCTTATTAAAGCCCTTCATCCATTTATAAACCTCGATCATGTCTCCACGCACCCTTCGCCTTTCTCGAGAATGCAAGTTTAACTGTTTGAGTCTTTCCTCGTATGGCAAGTTTCTCAACCCCTGAATCATCTTAGTCATCCTCCTCTGCACCGATTCTAACATTTTGATATCCATTATATAGTAAGGTAACCAGAACTGAACCGCATAGTCAAGATGAGGTCTAACTAATGCTAAATATAGTTTGAGGAAGACTTCGGGGCTTCTGTTGCTTACGCTCCTTGAAATAAATCCCAGTACCCTATTAGCTCGATGATTTGTTCCCGGGGGCCGCCCTTGTTTTCCAGGCAAAAAATGTCGGGGATTACCATGATCAGATGAATGCAGAAACATTTGAAAAGTGGTTCACATCAACTCTTACCAAACATTTCTTCAGCGTTAGTAATTGTGATGGATAATGCATCTTATCACTCAAGAAAAATTCACAAGCCACCAACATCTGCAAACAACAAAGCTACGATACGAGAATGGCTGGAGAAGAAGGGCGTAGCAGTGCCAGAAGTTATCCTCAAGACAGACCTTCTGCATCTTGTAAGTCAACACGTCTCTTCTGCCGACACAAACTACGTTGTCGACAAGATGGCTTCAGATCACGGACATAAGAGTAGTGCGCCTGCCACCATACCACTGTCACTACAACCCCAATGAGCTGGTTTGGGCTCAAGTTAAAGGCTACACCTTTAAAAAAAAAACATTCAAGACTGCCGACCTAAAACCACTCATAGAAGAATCAATACAAAATGTTACCAAGGAAATCTGGAAGAATGTTGTCCGGCACGCGGAAAACCTGCAGTCATAGGATGCAGAGAGAGATGTCGTGATTGACAACTTCATGGATTCTTTCATCATCACTCTCACATCTTCTGATGAGCATTCATCCTAAGTCATCCAAGATGCAGTGAAGAGAGGAATAGGCCTATCGGGGATATATACCTCTTAAAAAAAACGCGCCATGACTTTTACCTCTCGGGTGGTGTGGAAATAAAGTCGGTTATATAATCTGTACAATACAATGGTAAGGACTAAAACCAAATTTATCGTATAAACCAACAATTTATTTATTATAACCTATTATATCATGTTGAATAAACGATAGAGAGAGAGAGCCAAGGTGGGGATAAAACGTGGCACCGCTGTACTGCTGCTTACTCCTAGAGGCCTACGTCACAGCCGCACGTTTGAGCTAGCCGGAGTATAACCTCCTAAATCCTCATTTATATTTCAGTCATTGACGCAGCCCTAAAGCGTGCACAATAATTCTACAACGAAATCAGCGACGAAACTAAAGCACAGGCATTTTTAAGAAGACATGGACTTTTGGATGAAAAACAAAGTGTTTCACCGTGTCATCGATGTGGCGGAGAGGTGAAGGACGCTCGGAAAAGAAGACGAAATGGCGAATTTATTCCCGTTCTTCGTTGCAGAAACCGTGGATGTCAAACTTTTCGTTCCGTTCGCAGAGGTAATGTATTCATCCACTTCACAGATTTAAATAACAAACTAAATTGCAAGCTCTCTCTTTGTCAAATTTTAGAATTGATCTTTTATTTTATACAAGACCTCTCTTATGATCTGGTTCAAAGATTAACTGGTAGAGGTACCGAAGCAATATGCGACTGGTTCAACATGTGCAGAGAAGTT
Organism: Eriocheir sinensis; assembly: GCF_024679095.1. NCBI lineage: Eukaryota > Metazoa > Arthropoda > Malacostraca > Decapoda > Varunidae > Eriocheir > Eriocheir sinensis. Next base: position 269,651 of record NW_026111834.1, read on the forward strand.
TGTACAGCGAATGTTTCAGTCCAACATCGTGGTCAAATGGCAGGAACTGAAGAAGAGCCTGTGCAAATTGATGAAGCACGCTTTATAGGACAGCGAAAGCACGACAGAGTCCGAATGTTGCAAGGAGACCGGGCTCCAAATTCAACAGACGGTGAAGCTGAAGTGACCATGGGAGACGTATTGATGGTGTTTGGTTTGGAGAGAGGCTCAGAGTGCCGATATTTTTACGTTCAAAGAAGAGACCGTGAGACACTTCAACCAATTATTCAGAGAGAAGTCGCTGAAGGCTCAATAATCCATTCCGACGACTGGCCAGCTTACTCTAATTTAAACCAAATCAATTGTCGTCATTTTTCCGTAAATCATCAGCAGTATTACGTCGATCCTAACCCTGAGGCACATACACAAGGAACTGAAAGATCCTGGCTTGATGCGAAGACTCGGGTATTGAAAAACATGAGAGGCAGCAATCAAAGAACTTTTCAGTCGCACCTAGACTACTTCTGTTGGCGGATGATGAGAAAAGAAGCTCCTGACATACATTTAGCATTTTTAGCTGATATATGTGATGTTTACCGATATAATATTTTAATAAAAAAATTGTTTTTATTATGTTTTACCATGTAGATATCATTACAAAGTAAAATATCAACGGTGTAGATACTTTTCCTTGTAGATAACAAGCCAAAGTACGGTGTAGATATTTTTTTTCTTATAGATAACAAGCCAAAGTAGCACCCACCCATTTTTTTCAGTCATCCATTTAGTACCTTTTTTTTAATTCAAGTTAAAGAAAATGGAATGAGGTTAGTCTGTAGGAGGTGCTTGATACGGGGTCTAAAATTTGCCTTGAAGGGGGGCTGGATCTTTTTTTTTACAACAAGGAGACAGATCAAGGGCACACACAAAAAAGTAAACAATAATAAAATAAAAGCCCGCTACTCGCTGCTCATAAAAAGAATCCAAAGAGGTGGCCGAAAGCTAGGTCAATTTCGGGGGGAGAGGTGTCCAGATACCCTTCTCTTGAAAGAGTTCAAGTCGTAGGCAGGAGGAAATACAGAAGAAGGAAGATTGTTCCAGAGTTTACCAGCGTGAGGGATGAAAGCGTGAAGATCCTGGTTAACTCTTGCATAAGGGGTTTGGACAGTATAGGGATGAGCATGAGTAGAAAGTCGCGTGCAGCGGGGCCGCGGGAGGGGGGGTGGCATGCAGTTAGCAAGTTCAAAAGAGCCGTCAGCGTGAAAATATCGATAGAAGATAGAAAGAGAGGCAGCATGGCGCATAAATTAAGAGCTAGAAGACTATCAGTAAGAGGAGGAGAGCTGATGAGACGAAGAGACTTAGACTTCACTCTGTCCAAGAGAGCTGTGTGAGTGGAGCCCCCCACACGTGAGATGCATACTCCATATGAGGGCGGACAATCCATATATGGATAGCAACTGCGCGGGGGAGAAGAAGTGACGGAGACGATACAAAACCCCCAGCCTCGAGGAAGCTGATTTAGTGAGAGACGAGATGTGAGGTTTCCAGTTAAGATTTAGAGTTAAGGATAGACCGAGGATGTTTAGTGTTGAAGATGGTTACAGCTGAGTGTTGTCGAAGAATAGGGGATAGGTGTTTGGAAGATTGTGTCGAGTTGATAGGTGGAGAAATTGAGTTTTTGAGGCATTGAAGGACACGAGGTTCCTTTTACCCCAATCGGAAATGATAGTAAGGTCTGAGGTTAAGCGTTCTGCAGCTACCAGCTTGGAGCCATGTAATTCCTGTTGAGAGGGTCTTCTGTTGAAAGAAGCTGAATAATGCAGAGGGAGTCATCAGCGTATGCGTGGATAGGACAGTTTGTTATGGAAAGAAGATCATTGAATAATAACAGGAAGAGTGGGTGATAGGACAGAGCCCTGTGGAACACCACTGTTAATAGGTTTAGGAGAAGAACAGTGACCGTCTACCACGGCAGAGATAGAACGGCCGGAAATGAAACCGGAGATAAAGGAACAGAGAGAAGGAGATAATCAGAAAGAGGGCAGTTTGGAAAGCAAAGACTTGTGCCAGACTCTATCGGAGGCCTTCGATATGTCTAGCGCAACTGAGAAGGTTTCACCGAAACGGCTAAGAGAGGATGACCAAGAATCAATTAGCAGAACAAGAAGATCGCCAGTAGAACGCCCCTTGCGGAACCCATACTGGCGATCAGATGAAGGTTATAGGTGGAAAGGTGCTTTTGAATCTTCCGGTTAAGGATTGATTCTAAAGCTTTATATAGACAGGAAAGTAAAGCTATAGGGCGGTAGTTTGAGGGATTGGAACGGTCACCCTTCTTAGGCACAGGCTGTACGAAGGCGTACTTACAGCAGAAAGGAAAGGAAGATGTTGATAGGCAGAGGCGAAAGAGTTTGACCAGGCAGGGTGTCAGCACGGAAGCACAGTTTTTAAGGACAATAGGAGGCGCTATATCAAGTCCATAAGCCTGCTGAGAGTTGAGGCCAGAGAGGGCATAGAAAACATCATTAGGAAGAATCTTAATAACATGCAGGCATAAAGGAGTCGGAAAGGGAGTGAGTAAGAAGAATATGCCCATAATCGTCCAGAGTGGAGTTGTTACAGAAAGTTTGAGCGAAGAGTTTAACCTCAGAGATAGAAGAAACGGCAGTGCTACCGTCTGGGTTAAGAAGAGGCGGGAAAGAGGAAGAAGTGAAATTGGAGGAGATATTTTTGGCTAAGTGCCAGAAGTCTCTGGAAGAATTAGAGAAAGCAAGGTGTTCACATTTGCTATGGATAAAGGAGTTTTTGGTAAGTCGAAGAATAGATTTGGCAAGATTCCGGGCTGAAATGTAAAGGTCAAAGTTAGCGGGAGTTTGAAGGCTCTGGTACCTTTTGTAAGCTGCCTCTATCTTTGACAGCACGAGAACAAGCGTGATTAAACCAAGGCTTTTATCATGGGGAATAGAGAAAGTACGTGGAATGTATGCCTCCATTCCTTAGACAATCACCTCTGTGATGCGCTGAGCATACACAGAGGGGTCTCTCTCCTGGAAGCAGTAATCATTCCACGGGAAATCGGAAAAGTACATCCTCAGGTCATCCCACCGAGCTGAAGCAAAATGCCAGAAGCATCGCCTCTTAGGTGGGTCCAGAGGGTGTACAGGAGCGATAGGACAGAATACAGAAATAAGATTGTGATCGGAGGAGCCCAACGGAGAGAACAGTTTGACAGAGTAAGCCGAAGGGTTAGAGGTAAGGAAGAGGTCTAGTATGTTGGGCCGGTCTCCAAGACGGTCGGGAATACGTGTAGGGTGCTGAACCAACTGCTCAAGGTCATTGAGGAGAGCAAAGTTGTAAGCTTGTTCACAATGGATGGTCAGTGAAAGAGGATGAAAGCCAAAGCTGGTGGTGAGCATTGAAATCTCCTAGGATGGAGATTTCAGGGAAGGGAGAGTGAGTCAAGATGTGCTCCACTTTAGAGTTCAGGTAGTCAAAGAATTTTACATGGTTAGTAGAATTAGGTGAAAGATAAACAGCACAGATGTATTTAGCAATATAATGACAATGAAGTCTTAGCCAGATGGTGGAAAATTCAGGAGAGTCAAGGTCGTGGGCACGAGAGCAAGTGATGTCATTGCGTACGTAGACGCAACATCCAGCTTTTTATTGAAATTTAGGATAGAGATAGTAGGAGGGAACAGAGTAGAGATCGATGTCAGTAGCCTCAGAAACCTGTGTTTCGGTAAGGAAGAGAAGGTGAGGTTTAGAGGAGGAGAGATGATGTTCCACAGAATGAATATTAGAACGAAGACTGCGAATATTGCAGAAATTGATAAGAAAAAGGTTTGAGGAGTTATCAAAACACCTCTCAGGTCGGCAGCCAGAAAGGGAGTCCTCCCTGAGGGAATTTATGGCCACCCCACCAGGCGGGGACTCCGAGGCATTGTTGTTCAACGCCATTTTGAATTTTGGGAAAAGGTGTGTGTGTTGTGTGAATGTAGTGCGGTGTAGATAGAGAGAGTATCTGTCTTTTGAGAGCATGCTGAACTACTCTCTGGTGTAGATGAGACAATAGTGAAACGGTTAGTGAGGTAATGGGAAGGGTCTTTGGAGGGCTTAAGCACCCATCTCACTTCCCATATATACCTCACCGGGAGTGGTTTGCGCCCGTTCGGTAGGTGTCTTCCTACCTAATTCCTACCTACTCCGAGACGGCAGCACTGCTGTCTCGTCTGTCTCTAAGGCTGAAATCCTCGCTCAAACTTTCTGTAAGAACTCCACCCTGGACGATTCTGGGCATATTCCTCCTACTCATCCGCCCTCTGACTCCTTTATGCCTGTTATTAAGATTTTTCCAAATGATGTTTTCTATGCCCTCTCTGGCCTCAACTCTCAGAAGGCTTATGGACCTGATGGAGTGCCTCATATTGTCCTTAAAAACTGTGCTTCCGTGCTGACACCCTGCCTGGTCAAACTCTTTCGCCTCTGCCTATCAATATCTACCTTTCCTTCCTGCTGGAAGTATGCCTTTGTACAGCCTGTGACTAAGAAGGGTGACCGTTCCAATCCCAGAAACTACCGCCCTATAGCTTTACTTTCCTGTCTATCTAAAGCTTTTGAATCAATCCTTAACCGGGAGATTCAAAAGCACCTTTCCACATCTAACCTTCTATCTGATCGCCAGTATGGGTTCCGCAAGGGGCGTTCTGCTGGCGATCTTCTTGCTCTCTTAACTGACTCTTGGTCATTCTCTCTTAGCCGTTTCGGTGAAACTTTCTCTGTTGCGCTAGACATATCGAAAGCCTTCGATAGAGTCTGGCACCAGTCTTCTTTCTAAACTGCCCTCTTTCGGATTCTATCCTCTCTCTGTTCCTTTATCTCCAGTTTCCTTTCCGGCCGTTCTATCTTTGCGGTGGTAGACAGTCACTGCTCTTCCCCTAAACCTATCAAAAGTGGCGTTCCACAGGGCTCTGTCCTATCACCCACTCTCTTCCTGTTATTCATCAACGATCTTCTTTCCATAACAAACTGTCCTGTCCACTCATACGCCGACGACTCCACTCTGCATTATTCAACTTCTTTCAATAGAAGACCCTCTCAACAGGAAGTACACGACTCCAGACTGGAGGCTGCAGGAGGCTTAACTTCAGACCTTGCTATCATTTCCGATTGGGGCAGAAGGAACCTTGTGTCCTTCAATGCCTCAAAAACTCAATTTATCCACCTATCAACTCGACACAATCTTCGAAACACCTATCCCCTATTCTTCGACAACACTCAGCTGTCACCGTCTTCAGCAGTAAACATCCTCGGTCTATCCTTAACTCAAAATCTCAACTGGAAACTTCATATCTCCTCTCTCGCTAAATCAGCTTCCTCGAGGTCGGGCGTTCTGTATCGTCTCCGCCAGTTTTTCTCCCCCGCGCAGTTGCTATCCATATACAGGGGCCTTGTCCGCCCTCGTATGGAGTATGCGTCTCACGTGTGGGGAGGCTCCACTCACACAGCTCTTCTGGACAGAGTGGAGTCTAAGGCTCTTCGTCTCATCAGCTCTCCTCCTCCTACTGATAGTCTTTTACCTCTTAAATTCCGCCACGATGTTGCCTCTCTTTCTATCTTCTATCGATATTTCCATGCTGACTGCCCCGTCGAAAGGGAGTCACCTTATCGTGGTGACGGGGCTTGAAGCGAGGTCGGCGGCACCACCTTCCGTGGTGGCTTGCCCACCCCGATAGGGCTCGATGTCCGTTGGCCTCGTGGACTAAGTGCTCCCCCCTCATCACCGGTAGAGGAGGCCTACTGGTGATGTTGCCTTCGCCCCTGCCCTGCCCTCTTACCACCTAGGTCAGGGCTACTCTCTCCACGTGTTTGCCGTGCGTGGCGTCCTGTATACTCCCGTGCCCTCTCATCTGGCGGTTGAGTCCACCGCGGGCAGGATGCAGTTCCCCTCTGTTGGCAACACGCGAAGTTGGTGGGAGGGCTGGTGTAAGACGGGCGGCGCAGTGTGGCCCCATTGAATCAATCGGCTGGTCATGCGATGGCTTGGGTCAAGTAGTCACTGCCGGGTGGGCGGTCGCAAAGGTCCCGCGGCCGCCGTCAAACACCTGGCAGTGGATGCGTATACTTCCCCATTATCCCTGGGGCTGTTGGGTGCGGTCTGGCCCCAACATTCAGCCTCCCCTTGTTGGGCTCCGTGGTGGGTGGGGTTGTGGGGGAGTGAAACACCTCCCCTGTGTATGGGTAAGTTTCCCTTGCCTCGGCCTGCCTCTCCCTGACGTCCGCCTGTCCTCGATTACCCCTACACGGTCCTCTCTCGTCGCCACCTTGGAGCCTTTCACGGCTCCTGGTGGTGCCGCTGAAAAGTCCCTACCTCCTAGAGGGGTTGACCAAGATAAGTCCGTGCGACACAAAAGTCCACGCCTGTCTGACAAGGCTGCCTCCCATTCCGGGGGTAACTCTGATGTGCGTCCCTCTACCAAGCTGGACGCACTTCAGATGGTGAATATCGATCCATCGTTTTCCTACCGTGCCTTGCGCTCCTTATTCAAGCCATTTGGCACAGTCCTTCGTATCCGTCTCATTTATGATGGAGACTTCAAGTCAAACAGATGCTATGTGACCTTTTCCTCCAGCGCTGAAGCCCAGTCGGCGTGTGATGCTGTTGCGACTCTGCCTATCGCAGGTGCTGGATTTCAAGCGAAACTTCTTCGCTTCGGACAGTGACATGGACTATGTCCCGAACCTATTTGAAGACGCTTTGTTAGAGCCAACTCCCAGGGACAGCCAGGTCCCTCCCCCTCGTTGGTTTGTTGCATACTATAGGAATGGGCGTGGTAACTTCATTCATGCTGCTAGGTACCTCGCCAAAGAAATTGGCACGATCCCTGAGGGGAATCTGAAAAAGTATGAAAAGGGAGTGTTAGTCAGGGCTAAAGATATTACTCAAGCTAAAATGGTGCAACATCTACCATGCCCTGCTGACAACATGTTTGAAACGGTCAAAGCACATCATACCTTCAATTATAGTAAAGGCAGTATATATAACCATGACCTCTATGAGCTCTCTGAGGAGGAAATATTTGGGATGTGCCCTAGTTCTGTTCATAAGGTGTCCAAGTTAAAGGGTTCAGCTAACATGATACTTCTCACCTTTTTTGGTTCTACCCTCCCTGACCGTGTCAATACTGGCCCCCTCCATCTAGATAAAGCAGACTGGCAGCGATTTACGGAACTTAGCTCCTCTCTTCGTCCGTTGGCTGACTTTGGAACTTCCGACGAGGTTGCATCCTATTTCACTGATGCCCTACATTCTGGAGCCCTTCAATCCGTCCCCAGGACGTCTGGCCAGTTCCCTAAACGTCCTGTTCCCTGGTGGAACGGCGCTTGCACAACTGCTGTGCAAGAGAAGCGTGCTGCATTTTCTCGACTTCGTCGTCACCGTGGGGACCCCCAGTGTTTGGATGCTTTTCGGGGAGCGCGTGCTCGAGCACGACGTACTTTCAAGGAGGCTCGACGAATTTCTTGGAAGGCTTATCTTTCTTCCATCACTACCAGAACTACACTCACAGAAGTCTTTAACAGAGTTCGTAAGATCTCTGGGAAGTTTTCCCCCCCTCCCCCCCCAGTGCTATCGCATGCAGGGGAGACGGTGGCGGACCCTAAGATTGTTGCTGACCTAATCGCCAAGCACTTTGCCAGTGCCTCTAGGAAAGATCCTACTGCACCAGGGGCTCGTCATCGCCGGGATTTGGAATCACTCGGCGTTAACTTCGCTTCCACCGGAGGGGAATCTTATAATATCCTATTTTCTCTTTCCGAGCTGAAGACGGCTTTATCCCAGTGTCATGATTCCTCGCCAGGTCCAGACGACATCCCTTATGCTTTCTTACGCCACATGTCTGACTGTGGTTTTACATTTTTATTGGATCTTTACAATTTCATTTGGCGTACCGGTGATTTTCCATCTCTGTGGAGTGTGGCTGTAATTCTCCCCATTCTAAAGCCTGGGAAAGATCATCTCCCAGCAACTAACTATCGTCCTATTTCTTTAACATCCTGCATTTGTAAAGTGATGGAGAAGATGGTGAATGTCAGGCTTATGTGGTACTTGGAGAGCCGGAATTTATTGACCCCGGTGCAATATGGTTTCCGAAAGGTGAGCTCCACCTCGGATGTTCTTTTATCCTTGGAATCCTCAGTTTGTGAGGCGTTTGCCAATAATCACCACCAGGTGACCGTGTTTTTTGATCTGGAGAAGGCCTATGACGCCGCTTGGTGTCATGGAATTTTACTTAACCTGTTTGAGTTTGGTCTTCGTGGCCGTCTCCCTGTTTTATTCAGGAGTTTTTATCTCGTCGTCTTTTACGGGTTAGAGTAGGGAGTACTCTTTCCGAGGTTTGTCCACTTGAGGATGGAGTACCACAGGGAAGTATTATCAGTGTTACGCTATTTGCTGTGGCTATTAATGGAGTCGTTGGTGTCCTGCCTGATGGAGTTCATAGCTCCTTATATGTAGACGATTTATCCATTTCGTTCTCTGCGGCAAGGATGTCGCTGATTGAACGAAAACTGCAATTGATAATTAATAGAGTCGCCAATTGGGCAAATACGCGCGGCTTTCGATTTTCGTCCTCAAAGACAGTAGCTATGTATTCTGTCGTCTTCGAGACGTTCATCCGGACCCTGACTTATATCTTGGTAATAGGCGACTGTCCTGTGTAGAGACGCCTCGTTACCTCGGTTTTATTTGATAGCCGCCTAACCTGAGTGCCTCATTTACGTTACGTTAAGGCGGCTTGTCAGAAAGCCCTAAGATTACTCAATGCTAGCAAAGCTATGGTATTAACGTGCAATGGTCATCATACCAAAATATGTAGTAATTAATTATACATGTCAACCTACTTATTTTCATGAGATCATGGTATGACCACTGAAAAACATAACTTTTTTTTATCTTGGTTCCATTACAAAATCTTAGGTCACTTGGTAAAGTGTTCACCTAAGTCCGACCCAAGCTGACAACATAAACTTTTTTTTTTTTTTTTACAGCAAAGGAGACAGTTCAAGGGCACAAAAAAAGCAAACATTAATAAAATAAAAGCCCGCTACTCACTGCTTCTAAAAAGAATCCAAAGAGGTGGCCGAGAGATAGGTCAGTTTCGGGAGGAGAGGTGTCCTGATACCCTCCTCTTGAAAAAGTTCAAGTCGTAGGCAGGAAGAAATACAGATGAAGGAAGATTGTTCCAGAGTTTACCAGCGTGAGGGATGAAAGAGTGAAGATGCTGGTTAACTCTTGCATAAGGGGTTTGGACAGTATAGGGATGAGCATGAGTAGAAAGTCGAGTGCAGCGGGGCCGCGGGAGGGGGGGAGGCATGCAGTTAGCAAGTTCAGAAGAGCAGTCAGCGTGGAAATATCGATAGAAGATAGAAAGAGAGGCAACATTGCGGCGGAATTTAAGAGGTAGAAGACTATCAGTATGAGGAGGAGAGCTGATGAGACGAAGAGCCTTAGCCTCCACTCTGTCCAGAAGAGCTGTGTGGTGGAGCCCACACATGAGATGCATACTCCATACGAGGGCGGACAAGGCCCCTGTATATGGACAGCATCTGTGCAGGGAAGAAGAACTGGCGGAGACGGTACAGAACGCCCAGCCTCGAGGAAGCTGATTTAGTAAGAGATGAGATATGAAGTTTCCAGTTGAGATTTTGAGTTAAGGATAGACCGAGGATGTTTAGTGTTGAGGAAGGTGATAGCTGGGTGTTGTCAAAGGATAGGGGATAGTTGTTTGGAAGATTGTGTCGAGTGGATAGGTGGAGAAACTGTGTTTTAGAGGCGTTGAAGGACACCAGGTTCTTCTTGCCCCAATCGGAAATAGTAAGGTCTGAGGCTAAGCGTTCTGCAGCCTCCAGCCTTGAGTCGTTAAGTTCCTGAAGGGTGGGTCTTCTATTAAAAGAAGTTGAATAATGCAGAGTGGAATCATCGGCGTAGGAATGGATAGGACAGTTCGTTTTGGAAAGAAGATCATCAATGAACAACAGAAAAAGAGTGGGAGATAGGACAGAACCCTGTGGGACACCACTGTTAATAGATTTAGGGGAAGAACAGTGACCGTCTACCACGGCAGAAATAGAACGGTCAGAAAGGAAACTGGAGATAAAGGTACAGAGAGAAGGATAGAAACCGTAGGAGGGTAGTTTAGAAAGCAAAGATTTGTGCCAGACCCTATCAAAAGCTTTTGATATGTCCAGCGCAATAGCAAAAGTTTCACCGAAACGGCTAAGAGAGGATGACCAAGAGCCAGTTAGGAAGCCAAGATCACCAGTAGAACGCCCCTTGCGGAACCCATACTGGCGATCAGATAGAAGGTCAGAAGTGGAAAGGTGCTTTTGAATCTTTCGGTTAAGGATTGATTCAAAAGCTTTAGATAGACAAGAAAGTAAAGCAATAGGACGGTAGTTTGAGGGATTGGAGCGGTCACCCTTCTTAGGTACAGGCTGTATGAAGGCATACTTCCAGCAAGAAGGAAAGGTAGATGTTGACAGGCAGAGGCGAAAGAGTTTGACCAGGCAAAGCGTGTTTGCAAGCTGAGTGCTTAGAATATTGGCATAATAATAAAAGATGCTGAAAACTGGATTCCACTACTTTATTTAATATATGAGTAATTATATACTGAATTTGTAATGGAGCCAAGATAAAAATCTATGTTTTCGGTGGTCATACCATGATCTCATGATAATAAATAGGTTGACATATTTAATTAATTTTTTCGTTTTTTGTTATGACGACTATTGCATTAATACCATAGCTTTGAACCCAATGATGAATATCTTCAAGCAAGACACAAATAGCAACAGATTGGTCACCAATTCACTCAGTAAACAAATTCATATATTCAATAAAGTAGTGTAATCCAGTTTTCAGCATCTTTTATTATTATGCCAATATTCTAAACACTCAGCTTGCAAACACGCTTAGGTTTATGTTGTCAGCTTGGGTCGGACTTAGGTGAACACTTTACCAAGTGACCTAAGATTACTCAATGCTACCATAGAGGTACACAACATCTTTGATTGTGAGTGCATCAGAGAGCACTGGAGAGCAGCATGAGTCTAATTAGGTGCTAATGAATATCTTGCCTGCATCACAGACTACATAAAATGCAAATATGATCGGTGCCTAAAGGTGTTATAAGCTAATGATGGTAAATATATATATATATATATATATATATATATATATATATATATATATATATATATCTATATATATATATATATATATATATATATATATATATATATATATATATCTCTGTCTGCCCTAGTGTCCCTCCCACTTTTGAGGTCCAAATGACGCCCCTGATTGTAACAACGTATCTTGTAACACCCATGACTGGGTGCCGGTGCAAATCTCCTCATTGAACACCGATAAATTAATCTAGGCTCTAGGGAACTCGGAAAAATCCAAGTTAGAGAGTGCTGGCTGTGGTGATTGAGCCAGTGACCTTCGACATACAATGTCTATCAGTCGAGCCAATAAAGGTAAAGGTAAAGTTGGGGCATACGCTGTAGCAGCGCGTGGCCTCGGTGCTCATCTCTGTAACATTGGCCCTTGAGCCTGTGGTGGGAGGGAGCCCATTACCCCGGGACACAGGGCCAGTGTGACATCCGGGTTACCACAGTTTCCCCAGGTAGTCATTTATCGACCAGCCCGAGAGGGAGAATGATCAGCTGGGTGAGCTGCACGCCGACTGCCCAGGCCGGGATTCGAACCCGGGCCCGCGTAGAAGCCAGGCATGCTGACCACTAGACCACGGAGGCGTATTGGAGCCCAATCTCAAGTGAACCCACTCACAATGGCACACAATTTTTTTTCTGGAAAATTTTGTGCTTTGAATGAATTTGCTAACCATTTCTGTCGAAAATCAGCACAGATTATTTTTCACCCCTTCCACCCCAACCTCCTCAGTAATAAAAAAAAGTGACAAAATCATAGCCTTGAGGCAGTAATATTCAGCCCCAGCATCAAAAAATTATACTGCTGCCCTGTGAAAGGCATCTCTTAACTCCGATGAAGTAGGTGGTGACTGTGGTGGAGCAGCTTCATTGTCATCCCTGGCAGTGGCAGGTGTCATTGGGCCAGCAGATGATGAAGCAGTGGCAGGTGTCATTGGGCCAGCAGATGATGAAGCAGTGGCTGGTGTCATTGGGCCAGCAGATGATGAAGCAGTGGCTGGTGTCATTGGGCCAGCAGATGATGAAGCAGTGGCTGGTGTCATTGGGCCAGCAGATGATGAAGCAGTGGCTGGTGTCATTAAATAGCAGATGATGAAGCAGTGGCTGGTGGAATTGGGCCAGCAGATGATGAAGCAGTGGGTGGTGTCATTGGGCCAGCAGATGATGAAGCAGTGGGTGGTGTCATTGGGCCAGCAGATGATGAAGCAGTGGCTGGTGTGTTGGGCGCCAGATGATGAAGCAGTGGCAGGTGCAAAATAGCAGCTGAAGCAGTGGCAGGTGTCATTGGGCCAGCAGATGATGAAGCAGATGACGAAGCAGTGGCAGGTGTCATTGGGCCAGCAGATGATGAAGCAGTGGCTGTTGTCATTGGGCCAGCAGATGATGAAGCAGTGGTGTCATTTGGCCAGCAGATGATGAAGCAGTGGCAGGGAAGGGAAGGGAAGGGAAGGGAAGGGAAGGGAAGGGAAGGGAAGGGAAGGGAAGGAAAGGAAAGGAAAGGAAAGGAAAGGAAAGGAAAGGAAAGGAAAGGAAAGGGAAGGGAAGAGAAGGGAGGGGAAAGGAAAGGAAAGGAAAGGAAAGGAAAGGAAAGGAAAGGAAAGGAAAGGAAGGGAAGGAAAGGAAAGGAAAGGAAAGGAAAGGAAAGGAAAGGAAGGAAGGAAGGAGAGGAAAGGAAAGGAAAGGAAAGGAAGGGAAGGGAAGGAAAGGAAGGGAAGAAGGAAGGAAGGAAGGGAAGGAAAGGAAAGGAAAGGAAAGGAAAGGAAAGGAATGGAAAGGAAAGGGAAGGGAAGGGAAGGGAAGGGAAGGGAAGGGAAGGGAAGGAAAGGAAAGGAAAGGAAAGGAAAGGAAAGGAAAGGAAAGGAAAGGAAAGGAAAGGAAAGGGAAGGGAAGGGAAGGGAAGAAAGGGAGGGAAGGAAGGAAGGAAGGAAGGAGGGAAGGAAAGGAAAGGAGGGAAGGAAAGGAAAGGGAGGAAGGGAAGGGAGGGAAGGAAGGAAGGAAGAGGAAGGGAAGGAAGGAAGGGAAGGGAAGGAAGGAAGGAAAGGAAGGAAGGAAGGAAAGGAAAGGAGGAAGGAAGGGAAGGGGAAGAGAAGGAAGGGAAAGGAAAGGAAAGGAAAGAATAGGAAAGTTAAGGAAAGGAAAGGAAAGGAAAGGAAAGGAAAGGAAGTGAAGGGAAGGGAAGGAAAGGAAGAGGAAGGAAGGAGGAAGGAAGGAAGGGAAGGAAAGGGAAGGAAGGAAGGAAGGGAAGGGAAGGAAGGAAGGGAAGGGAGGAAGGAAAGGGAAGGAAGGAAGGGAAGGGGAGGGAAGGGAAGGGGAGGGAAGGGAAGGGGAGGGGAGGGAAGGGAAGGGGAGGGAAGGGAAGGGGAGGGAAGGGAAGGGGAGGGAAGGGAGTGAAGGGAAGGGAAGGGAAGGGAAGGGGGTAAATGTCCAGAGAGTTGCCCATCTCACTGCGGTACTTCTCACCCTAACCATGGGTTAGATCTCATGATTCTATGCATTTTGAACCCCATATATATGCCTCGGGGCGTCACTGGGAGGACTGGGATACTTTGTTACCCTGCCTCCAAAGTACGATATTACGCCTCCATATTGTACTTAAGGGACGAAATACATGTCCCTTAACCATAATATGAAGGCGGAAAAACTTAAAAGTAATGAAAAAGTGGTAAAGGTAGTGAAAAGGCATATTATACATACGCGCGATGTGTTTACATGGCGACGCCATCGCGATGTGAGCAGCGTTGCCAACGATCCGGTTAGCGGTGTTAAGCTAGGTTAGCGATGGAACGCTTAGTTAGCCAGTAGCCCACGCATGTGAGACCAGGTCCACCACGCGTGGTTTTTTTTTTTCAGACTTTCGAGATGGGCTGTGGCGCCTTTACCTAATACTATCAATACATCACCCCATCACTTATCTCCCCTCCTCTATTCTTACTCCTCTTTTTTTCATCTTCCTCCACTCCCACTCCCCCTTCAGCATCCCCCTTCCTCCCATCACCTGCCCCATAAACCGTTCATTGCGCCATTATTCGCGGAAGCCCCTTAGTGATGGTCTTGAGATTAGTACCCATTGATCTTGCGGCCTTGAGTCATTTCCTCGGAGGCTGATGGCGGGATTAGTATGTGCGAAGGAGATGAGAGACAGACAGACAGACAGACAGACAGACAGACAGACAGACAGACAGACAGACAGACAGACAGACAGAGAGACAGACAGACAGACAGACGGACAGACAATCAGACAGTCAGACAAACAGAAAGACGGGGATAGAGAGGAAGAAAGAGAGCAAGAAAGCACTAAAGAACAAGGTAGGGAGAGAATAAATAAATAAATAGAGAAAAAAGAAAAAAAGAAGGAAAGACAGACAGACAGAAGCACAAATAGACGGACAGACAAACAGAATATGACAGAGAAAGAAAGACAGCAAGCAAGCAAACAAACAAGCAAACAAGAAAGAACGAACGAAAAAGAAAAACAAAGATAAGAAGAGAAAGAATAAAGAAAGAAAAAAAACCGAACGAGAAAGAAAAAAAGAAAGACAAAGATCACGTTAAAGACTTAAAAGCTTATGAGATAGATAGTTTAGTAAAGAAAAACTCAAAATGATGTGTCAAAATAGATAGAAGTTAAGATATTAACATATAAGTGAAAAAATTAGGAGGTGAGAGTAATTGAATGTTAGTAAAGATGAGAGGTAATAAGATAGAGATAAAGAAGAGGAGGAGGAGGAGGAGGAGGAGGAGGAAGGGGAGGAGGAAACTGACGAGAGAGGGACCATGTAAGAAAATGATGGGATGGGCGAAATGGAGGAGCAGTGAAATATGTGATGGGAAAGAGATAGAGAGAAGGAGGGAGAGAGAGGGAAGGAGAGAAGGAGGGAGGAAGAAGTTAATAGGGAGGGAGAACGGATGGGTTTGGTAGGAAGAGGAAGGGAAGGAGTGGGGGAGGGAAGAGTGATGGAAGGGAAATGGAGGAATGCTGGGGAGGAAATGGAGGAGTTGATGGGAGGCGGTGGACCTTTCCATAACAAGTACTCAACGTGTTATGGAGGTACAGGAAGGAGGGAGGGAGGGAGTTAGGTGGGTGGGTAGGTTCTGTAGGTTAGAAGGTAAGGAGATAGAGAGTAAAGAAAGGAGGAAAGGAAAGAAAGAAGGAAGGGAGGGCGGTAGGAAGGAAAGAAGAAAGGAAGGAAGGAAGGATAGAAAGAATGAATGAATGAAGGCTAGAAGTGAGTAAGTAGGGAAGGAAGGAAGAAAGGAAGGATAGAAAGAATGAATGAATGAAAGCAAAAAGCGAGTAAGGAAGAAAAGGAAGGAAGGAAGGAAGGAAAAAAGGAAGGAAGGGAAGGAAAGAAGGAAGATAGAAGCAAAGAAAGGATGAAAGTATAGAAGATAATAAAATGTGAACGAAAGGAAGGTAGGGAGGGAGAGAAAAACGGAGATGTAGGAGGGAAGGAATGAAAAGAGGGAGTGGAAAGTGGTCAGTGATGTCGCTTTTGTTGTTGTTATTGTTAGTGTTGATATATTGTTGACACATTTCACTCGTTTTCCATTTCTTTGCTATACTTTCATCCATTCCTTTCGTACTGACCTCAACACCGTCCCACACACACCAGCAGTATCGGAAAAATATAGTCTTTTTTTATTTTGTTTCATATATATTGATCTTCGTTCGATTATAAATAAGTTGTTGCCGGTCATAAGTAATAACAGATTTTTAGGTCACTTTCAGTAACGTAATATGTTCTGTTTTAATCGGTTCAACGTACTACGAGGGATGTCAACAATTCAGTACTAAAATAATATAAAAGCAGATAGACTGATACAAACATACAAATATATAATACTATTTTAAGCCAATCTTTTTAGCTCCCTACTCCCCCTCACGCACACACGCACATACATACATACATTCACACACACACACACACACACACACACACACACACACACACACTGACTAGCACCACTGGGTCAAGGGTTCATGAATCACCAGCTGTCAGCGATACATATTCTCTCTCTCTCTCTCTCTCTCTCTCTCTCTGTGTGTGTGTGTGTGTGTGTGTGTTTGTGTGTGTGTGCGTGTGTGTGTGTGTGTTATCTACGGTTTTCCTATTCTTTTCCGTTGTAAGTGACCCGCGTGAATGGTACGGATCTGTTGAGAATAAAGGGGAAAGGTGTGTGACCGTGACAAAACCATAGAATTCCCTATTTGATTTTTGTATGAGTATTTTTTTATTCAGTTTCATATGAAGGGATCTTGCCAAATGAATAAGACTATTAGGGTTATTTTTATGTTAGGCTCAAAGTAAAGCGCCGGAATTGTTTCATGA
Source organism: Eriocheir sinensis (assembly GCF_024679095.1). Lineage (NCBI taxonomy): Eukaryota > Metazoa > Arthropoda > Malacostraca > Decapoda > Varunidae > Eriocheir > Eriocheir sinensis. The sequence continues at coordinate 286,198 of NW_026111834.1, forward strand.
TGGGGCCTGTTGGTCGGACCTGTCCCGTTAGTGGCGCAGGTAATTGCTTTTATAGTGACGTCATTCTTGCTTGGCTTATGTTGCTCCCCGAAGAGAGTTTAGCTTGAGTCCGGGTTGATAGGTGGTCATCAGAACAGCACTGATTGTATTATTTGCATTATTGTTTGTTGTATATATTTTGGTGTGTTGTGTATTTCATCAAGATATGTTCTGCTATTATTTGCGTTCTAAGTTTAATTGGCAGTTTCTCATATTGTGCGTTTTATTATTTAACTCGTTTTTTTTTTTTTTATCCGAGGAAGCGTGATGCACTTGTCTTGTCCACTCTGTTGTTGTGAATCCTTTGTGCCTCTTTTAACCCGGTAGCAGCAGGGATCATGTTTCTTAATGGTCCCTCTAAACGAGAAAAATGAGAAAAAATCATCACTCACACAAACCATTTCAAAATATATATCTAAGCATTTGTGATCAGTTTATGTATCATCTATTTTGGGGAAGTTTATATCATGGCACAAATTTGGCCCGTCACTGCTACACGGTAAAGCTACAAATTTGGCCCGTCGCTGCTACACGGTACAGCCACAAATTTGGCCCGTCACTGCTACACGGTAAAGCCACAAATTTGGCCCGTCGCTGCTACACGGTAAAGCCACAAATTTGGCCCGTCGCTGCTACACGGTACAGCCACAAATTTGGCCTGTCGCTGCTACACAGTAAAGCCACAAATTTGGCCCGTCGCTGCTACACGGTAAAGCCACAAATTTGGCCTGTCGCTGCTACACGGTAAAGCCACAAATTTGGCCTGTCGCTGCTACACGGTAAAGCCACAAATTTGGCCCGTCGCTGCTACACGGTAAAGCCACAAATTTGGCCCGTTGCTGCTACACTGTAAAGCCACAAATTTGGCCCGTCGCTGCTACACGGCAAAGCCACAAATTTGGCCCGTCGCTGCTACACGGTAAAGCCACAAATTGGGCCCGTCGCTGCTACACGGTAAAGCCACAAATTTGGCCTGTCGCTGCTACACGGTAAAGCCACAAATTTGGCCCGTCGCTGCAACAGGGTTAAATCTTTCATCAATTTCATCCACTCCGTCAAAACAGAGCCCACCAGAGAGCAGTAGCTTCGCCATGGCTGCCAGGACGCGCTCCGACACGCTATTCCCTAATCATGAGTTGTGACGCTTTCCCTGGACACATGTTTTCGGCCACCGGGATATGGAATGCAATCAAATGCGCTTTTTCCATCAACACGTTAAAAGTGATTAATGAACGGGATGTGTAGATAGTTAACATTTTCTTTGACACACGAGATAGAGATAGTAAGTAGATATATAGATAGATAAATATATAGAGATAGAGAGAGACAGACATGGATATATAGATAGATAGATAGATTGATAAATAGATAGATAGACAGAATAATAGTTAGATACATATAGATAGATGAAAAGATAGAAATGCATATATAGACAGATAGACAGATGGATAGATTAATAGATAGATAGATGGAGTGTTAGGCATACATACATACAGACAGACAGACAGACAGACAGACAGAGTAGACGCAAGACAATACAACCTGGCTGTAAAGTGAACCTGCCTTCTATTTAATTAACGAATCACTTATGTACTTTTCCTTTGTCTTAGCACGACCTAGACATTTCCTATTCATTAAACGCATAAAAAGGAGAGAAAAAACAGCCGGGTATCCCTTCAGCCGTTAATTATTTCCAGGTTACGTTTTCTTTTCCCTCTCGTGAAGTTTGAGCAAGTACTCTTTACCTCCCTTTTTATTTTTATTTTTACTGCCGTCCCTGTTTGCTCGGTTTCGTAATCTATAGTTTTTTTTTTCCCTCTCTTGAACTCTCCTTTTTTATCTTGCTCACGTAACCAGTTCTCAACGGTTCTTTGTTGTGTGCGTGGGGTTTTTTTCCACTCTCCTTTTTTCTTTTTCGTATTTGTCCACTTTTTTCAACTTGCCTGGTTTCGTATTCTACTGTTTTATCCTCAGCTCTTTTTTTTATCAGAACTAACTCTCAACCTTTTTTTTGTATGGTCCCTTTTAATTCCTTTCTGCCTTGCCTTTTCTCCCAATTGTCTACATTTTCACTTTGTCTTGTTTCGTAACGTTTCTTTTTTCTAATCTTCAAATCTACTTTTTATGCCACTCTTTACTTTTGTCTATTATGGGAGCGGTGAGTAGCGGGCTTTTTTTTTCTCTGCACTCTTTTCGTTGCCCTTGAGTCGTCTCCTTTGCTGGAAAAAAAGCGCATTGAAGTACCTCATAATTTTTATTTTATTTCTATGCCCCCTTTTTAAACATTCTCTAGCTTTGCCTTTTCCTTATTTCTCCACTTTTTCAACTTTCCTCGTTTCGTAATCTCTTTCTTTTTTCAATCTTCATCTTTACTTTTTTGTGCTCATTGAATTACCTCTCAATTTTTATTCTATTTGCGTGTTTCTTTTTCTCCTCTCCAGCTTTTTCTCTTCCTTATTTGTCCACTTTTTCAAGTTGCCTCGTTTCGTAATCTGTATCTTTTATCATCAGCACTACTTTTTTTTGTTGCTTATAACCATACTCAATTTTTTTTCTATATATGTACCTCCCTTTTTTCTCCTCCTTTACTTCATTTGTCTGTATTTTCAGCTTGCTTGGTTTCGTAATCTGCTTTAATTTTTCTCCTCTAGCTTTTTTTTATGCTCATTGAACTACCTCTCAACTTTTACTTTTTTGTGTCCTTCCTTTTTAGCTTTGCCTTTCCTCCATTTGTCTACTTTTTCAGCTAGTTCGGTTTCGTAACCTTCTTTTATTTTTCTCCTTGAGCTCAATTTTTTATGCTCGCTCAACTACCTCTCAATTTTTGTTCTATGTCTGTGCTTCCTTTTTCTCCTTTTTAGCTTTGCCTTTCCTCCATTTCTCTACCTTTTTTTCAGATTTTTGCTCATTCAACTACCTCCCAACTTTTATTTTCTTTGTTTACTTCTTTTTATCCCTCTTTTAAGGCTCTTTAGCTTTTCCTTTCCCCGAACTGTCTACTTCAATATTTTTGTGTGGGGTAGTCTCCTCTTTTTTCCCCTCTTCAGCTCTACCTTTTTCAGATTTGACCGTTCCTCAGGGTTTTTTTTTCTCTCCCCCGTTTTTTCTCTCCTCAAGGCTCTCTTCTTTTCAAACTTTTACTCCGTGGCATTTTCTCAGCAGCCCCTTCTCGAATTTTATGCCTCAAAAACCACTTGTTCCACTTGTTTTACTGTATTTTTTCCATATCTACATGTTTTGTTTTCTACTTTCTTTTTAGTTTGTGCGGTTTTTCATTTAGTTTGTGTCTTATGTATTTATTTGATTATTTATATTCATTTGTTATATATTTTTTGACAGTATTATGCCTTTTCTACTTCTTCCTGCTCCTCCTCCTTCTACTCTTTTTCTTCTTTCTCGTCCTTCTCTTCCTCGTCCTCCTCTTCTTCCTCGTCATTCTCCTCCTCCTCCTATAGTAGACAAAGCCGGCTGGTGATGTTGATGGTGTTGATAGTGGTGGTGTTAATGGTGCGTGGTGGTGATGATGGTATTGATGATGTTGCTGGTGTTTGTCGCGCTACTGATTGTGGAGTTGTTGTTGGTAGTGGTGACAGTGATGGTGGTGGTGGTGATGGTGTTGATAGGGATGACGTTGATGGTGATGATGGAAAAAGTGGTGGTGGGTGATAAAGAACTAACCTGCCATCTATGTCGTGGTGGTGGTGGTGGTGACAAAGATTGCGTTGCTGAAGATGATGGGAATGGTGGTTGTGGTGGTTGGGGAGGATAAAGAACTAAGCAACCAAGTACAGCGCGGTGGAGGTGATGGTGGTTGTGGTGGTGGAGAATTTTTAAGCCAGATTTATGCAGCGTCCGCGCCAAAACTTCCATCAGAAAGTGATTTTGTAACCATAAATTCGGATTCTTCTCGCCTATCCTCCTCCTCCTCCTCCTCCTCCTCTCCCTCTTTTCTCCCTGCTCCTAACCCCTCTCCCCTATCCCTCCCTTATGTCTACTTCTACTCCATTACTTCTTTTCACCGTACTAAAAATTTTGCCTCTTTCTACAACTACGTTTTATTTATTTATTTTTTTGGTTTATTGTTTTCTTAAGTAATCATGTTCATATTTCGACTTTTTTTCCGTTTTTCATTGTCTGTCTGTTTGTATTTCCTTCCTCCTCCTCCTCTTCTTCTTGTGAGGCCATCATCACCTCGCTTAATGTAAATATTATGTTTATATTATGTTTATTATTTTGTTCCCTGAGAGAGTTAATGACATCCGCTTCCTGGTTTTTCTCTTCTTCCTTCTCCTCTTATTCCTCGTTCTCTTCCTGCAACTCTTACTTTTCCTTCCCGTGCCTTGTTCTTCTCCTCTTCCTCGATCTTTTTCTCTATTCTCTATTCATGTTCCAGTCTTTTACCTTCCATTTACGAGTATTATGTTCATTCGGCCCAACCAAATCGAAGTAGTCAGTCGTTTTTATTTCCTCTTGATGGCAAAACTCTCATTATTCCTTTATATTGTTTTCTATTTTATGCATTTTTGTCTCTTCATTTTCCCATTCTTTACCTTCCCTATTCTTCTGATGGTAGTTTTCCCATTATTCATTTACATGCTTTTGTTTTTATATCTGCTCCTCGTTTGTGTTACCTCTTTGTTTTCTCCTTTTACCCTTCTTTTACTTCATTGCTCCTCTGCTTCTCTGCCTTTTTCGTCTTTCTGATGTCTTCCGCAAACTACCATTTCTTTCTCTTGCTCCATTACCCTCATACATTTTTCATCGCATTTCCGGGTCGCCAAGAAATCACGAGACTCATGCGGTGGGTCGATGGCTCTCTTCGTCTTTCCGCACCTAATCACCTCCATTATTGGACTGTGTAACCCGCCAGCGACCCTTTGTCTTTTCCATGTATTGCCGGTTTCAGAGTTCTCTTTCCAGTCTTGAATTTTCCTCCGTTCATTTATATTTCTTACCCTCTATCTTTTTTTTGGGGGGTTAGTGCAGTTTTTTTCATCTTTCTTCTTTCTCATCTTCAACCTCTTTACTGTTTTTATTTTCTTAGTTTCGTTTTTGTCTGTCTGTAATTTCTTTTTCTCTTCCTTTTTATCTTTTTTTCGTTCATATATTTCTGCTTTTTTTTCACTTGTTCTTTATGTCTATGCCTTTTTTTAAATTTTTTATCTTCCACCTTTTTTTATTATTTTCCTTGATTTCTTTTTACTTGTCTGTTATTTCTTTTTCCTTCTTCTTATCTTTCTTTTCTCGTTCATATATTCCTCCTTTTTTTCCTTCACTCGTTCTTTACATCACTGCCTTTTTTTATATTTTTCATCTTCCTCTTCTTTATTGTTTTTTCCTTGGTATCGTTTTACTCGTCTGTTATTTCTTTTTCCTTCTCCTTCTCCTTCTTTTCTCGTTCATATATTCTTCCTTTTTTTCCTTCACTCATTATTTACATCACTGTCCTTTTTTCTATTTTTCATCTTCCACCTTTTTTATTGTATTTCCTTGGTTTCGTTTTACTGTTTGTCTATAATTTCTTCCTTCGCGCTAACCTTTTCTCCTTCTTTTATTCGTGCTTTCATCCTTAACACATTTCTTTTTTATTTTCATCCTTCCCATTTTCAACCCTTAAATCCTTCCTTCTTTTATCACATTCTGCCTTCACTCACCCATTTGATCCTATCCTCCATCCTTCCTTCTTTCTTTTCCTTCTCTCTTTTTCCTCCCTTTCATTTTGTCTTTTCTTTTATTCCACTCTATTCTATTACTATTTTTTTTGTCGAACCTTCCTTTGAAACTTGCTACCTTCGTCACCCCTTTATGTACTCCCTCTACGTCTCATCATCTTCCCACCTTCCTTAACCCGTTGGCTCTACCTTTCCTCCCATTCCATTTTCCTTTCTCCCTGGCGACTTAGCTGGGGGGGTGGGGGGGGGGGTACCCTAAGCTGCCTCCTTTGCTGTAAAAAACAACGTAAAAACTATGTAAAGATCCCGGGTGACAAGTAAATTACATAAACTTCCCTATTTACATTATCATAAAAGCAGATTTTTTGGCCACTTTACTCTATTCAGGAGCAGTAAGTAGCGGGCTTTTTTTTTTCATTATTGTTTTTTTCTTTTTTTACGCCCTTGCACTGTCTCCTCTGCTGTAAAAAAAAAAAAAAAAAAAGATAAAATGGATGAGTTGAGGTTGCTTACTCTTTTGCAAATTTCAGTTGCAAAAAAAAGCTTGACTCGGGATGGATTAATATTTTTTACGAGGATCAACGGCGAAATGAGACCGGGTGACAAGGAAAGAAGATGAACTCTGCCATTTAATTTACACTAAAATGAGATAATGACAGAGGATGAGTCCAGGTGACTTATTGTTTTATCGAGCATCAGGTAAAATGACTGTGACCCAAGGAAGGTGAACATGGCCTCCCTCCCTCCCCCACTCCCTCCCTCCCTCCCCCCATCCCTCCCCCCTCCCTCCCTCCGGCTCTTGAATAGGCTCTTAAGGCACTAGTTGTTTGGCTGATGATGGCGCGAGGCGTGTGATGGGAGGCAAGTGGCACTTACTAGAGATCACGGCTAGTCATGCGGTTTGTGGTGGTGCAAAGTTTGTTAGGTAATTCCCGGCAGACGAAGGAGTGGGGGGGGAGGGGATAATGGGCTGGAGGTGGAGGGGGCGAAGAGGTGCCTGGTGGTGGTGGTGGTGGTTATGAGGAGGTGATGGTTACTCTCCTTAACAAACAGTGAGGGATGACTTTATTATTGCAATCTCCTGTCTGCCTTTAGTGTATCCCTGACAGGTTAGGGACGGAGGGGGTCAAAGGGTCACGTGGTTGGGGTTAACAAGGGTTTTATCAGGGTCGTGTGGTGATGGTTTTGAAGTAACTCAATTCTGTAGTGAGGTTATGCAGTGAGAGGCGGCTATTATTTCGACCTTTTCCTCACCCTTGCCCATAGCGCCTTGATCACTATTATGAGCCGATGTGAGGGTCTCGTAGGTAATCTCTCCTCCTCCTCCTCCTCCTCCTCTTCTTCCGCGAACAGTGAGGACTGGCTTTCATATCTAATCTTTCTGTGCCTTTTGTTGAGCTATCTGTCAAGGCAATTACTTCACCTTGGAACGCTACGATTTCTGATTGCTATTTCATCTTTATTTGTGACAATCTGCAGAAACATTCATCATCCAGTAGTTTTTTTGTTTGCTTCAAGGCTTTATCTCATCGTAATTTCGCTTTTTTTCCAGATTATTTTATTACGTACGGAAATTGTCATAATTCATTAGGTTCAGTCTGTACATCAGGGCTTTTATCTGATTGGAGTTTCACCTTTTTCTACGGAAATTTTCATCCTTCAGTAATTTATGATCAAGAATTTACTGCAGGCTTTACAGCTTCCTCTGTAATCACCGCCAACACTCGCTGCAGACTTCATTTCAACCTTGGCCTCTCGTCGTAAGCGATTTGCAGCAGATATTCAATCCATTCCGGCACCGCTTTGCCAGACGTTTTTAAACCATTCGCTTCCTGAGTTTAGAGGCTCGTGATAGATGGGTTACGGGGGTGTGCTGAAGTTGTCTTGTTAGGTAAAATGTGTGTTGATGGTAATTGAGGGAGGTGGACAGGGAGGAAAGGATAAGAAATTGAGGAGAGGATGAATAGGAGGTTAATGAAGGGAGAGGAAGCAGGTGGTAGAAAATAAATAGAGGTTGCCATGTTAAGTAAAGGATGTGTTGATGGTAGAGGAAGGAGATGGACAGGAAGGAGGGGATAAGAGATTGAGGAGAGAATGAGTTGAAAAAGGAGGATAGTGAAATTGAGGAGAGGATGAATAGGAGGTTAATGAAGGGAGAGGAAGCAGGTAGGAGAAAATAAAGAAAAAGTCTTGTTAGGTAAAGGATGTGTTGATGGTAGAGGAAGCAGATGGACAGGAAGGAGGAGATAAGATATTGAGGAGAGAATGATTTGAAAAAGGAGGATAGTGAGATTGAGGAGAGGATGAATAGGAGGTTAATGAAGGGAGAGGAAGCAGGTAGGAGAAAATAATGAAGTTGTCTTGTTAGCTAAAGGATGTGTTGATGGTAGAGGAAGAAGATGGACAGGAAGGAGGAACATGAGTTGAAAAAGGTGGATATTGAAGGGAAATGAAACGGGCAGGAAAAAATGAAGAGAAGTGCCAATTGAAACATATCTTTGACTTCATTGACTGTGGATTCACTGTTAAGTATAGAATATTATTGTTTTAACCTTCTCTGCAGCCTCAGTTACATGAATGAACAAAGGAAACCCCAAACAGAGCTTCTTCAGCAGGCGTTGAATTCCTCGGACGCATATTTTGGTCGGTACATTCAGACGCTTCCCCCTCTCATATCAGCTTTTTCCAGAGGCCGAAAAATAAATAAATCTCGTTCTAATGACTTGTTTTCTATGCTCACGGCACAAAAGAATGATGAAACTACCAGATGGGTCATAAAACTACCTTTACAAATGCCCTAAACTCGTACGAAATCCTTGTCAATTAAGTGCACTATCCGAAATGTTTAAGGTCATATAACTACCTCTGCAAATACCCTAAACCCCTACGAAATCCTTGTCAATTAAGTGCACTATCCGAAATGTTTAAAGTCATATAACTACCTCTGCAAATGCTCTACCCTCCTACGAAAGTCTTGTCAAATATGCGCACTATGGCCCCGAAATGCTTAAAAATATGTCCCTTAGTCTTGGGTTCAAAAGGACACGTACAGAAATAGAAGTAAAGGTAGTTAGGAGTGGCATCAGCAGTAACAAGAGACATCAGAGGAGGATTTGTCTCGCTTCCTCCGCCTTGTTATAGTCACCCTGCCTGACGTCTTGACAGGGTCCATTTTTATCGCCAAATACAAGGTTCTCTTTTCTTTATATGTCTGTCTGTCTGTCTTTGGGGGAAGTGCCGTTGCGGCTGGTTTGGGGTGATTGTAAGTGTGTTAGTGTGTTTTATTCTTTCCTTTAATTATGTGTTCTGGTTAATATATTGTTTATCTATATCTGTCTATATCTATCTATGTGTTTATCTATCTTTCTCCCTATTGGTTATGCATCTTTATTGTTGTTCTTTATGGTGAGTCAAAAGCGGATGGTAATATTTTAAAAAGTTCTACGCTCGTCGTTTTCAGTTTCTTTTTCTTATTCTTTTACTCAGTAACTTTCCGGATCGTCTTTTTTTTTATTGCCAGACAGAGCATATTAGACTTTTCTTACGAGGGACAAGAACACTAATTTCTACCATTTTATTTTTGGATTTCATTCTGTTACACCAATATACCTAGATTTTACATTTATTTTATTTTGTCTGGATTGGCTATAATCTATTTTGAAAAGTACGACGAGTAACACCTCTCCTTGTATTCTTAAAACGAGATTTATTAGTGTTTAGTTTTGCTCTTGGTAACAAAGGGGATGAAAAATGTGTGTGTATGTGTTAGAGAGAGAGAGAGAGAGAGAGAGAGAGAGAGAGAGAGAGAGAGAGAGAGAGAGAGAGAGAGAGAGAGAGAGAGAGAGAGAGAGAGAGAGAATTATGAGGTATGATTTTTGGTCTACTTTTCATTTTATTTATAGCTGATTATGTCTGATTTTACTATTATTATTATTTTCATTATTATTACTACTACTACTACTACTACTACTACTACTGCAATCCATGACTTCAACAAGTACTACATCAACAGGTGACCAGATGACCGCGGTGTGTGTGTGTGTGTGTGTGTGTGTGTGTGTGTGTGTGTGTGTGTGTGTGTGTGTGTGTGTGTGTGTTTTAGTGTGTTCCTGTAAAGTATATAGCAAAAAAATGTAAGATTAAGCTTGTTTAAAGAATAAGGATGTTAAGTCTCCTACCCATTTGCTGACAGGCGGGGGACGGATCGGGGCGTGGCGGGGCGAAGGGTGACGGGCGAGGAGGAGGAGGAGAAGGAAGAAGAGGAGGAAGGGAAGATGAAGGATGAGGTGGAGAAGGAAGCAGAAGAATATTATTACAGAACGAGGGGGAGGAGTAGAGAGAGAGAGAGAGAGAGGAATGTGGGTGATGGAGGAGGAGGAGGAGGAAGGATAAGAAGGAAAGATAAGGAAGATGGGAGAGATAAATGGAGAAGGAAGAAAATTTGTGCATGTATAAATAACCGGAAGAGGAGGAGGAGGAGAGTCAAGAAAAAGGAGAAGGAGAGAAATAAGAGAAGGGAAAGGTTGTTAAAGAAGAAAAAGGAGAAAAACAAAAGACAGACGAGGAAACGTTAAGAAAATAGAGGAAAGGAAGAAAGATAAAAATGAGATAAAGCAAAAAAAAACACGAAGGGAGGAAGAGGAAGGGAAATGCCATATATAAAGTGAAATAAAGGGAAAATAGACGAAATAGATAGATAGATATAAAGATAAATAGAGAGAGATAAAGAAGAAAAGAGAACGAGAGAGATGAAGTAGGGACAGGAGAAGGGAAGGAGGAAGGAAGGCAGTAAGGAAGAAGTGTGGGAGTGACCGAGGGAAGGGAGGGAAAGGAGGGAGAGAAGTGGAAGGGGAGGAGAGCTCAGTCGGTCGGTTGGTCGGTCAGGTGTTTGCTAGGTCGAAGTCTAATAATGATGGAAGTGAATAATAGCAACAAAAAACACGGGATAAAACAAGGCAAGAGGAACACATCACATAAATCAACGAGCGAGTGTGCAATCTGAGCTTATAAGGGCGAGCGATCGGCGGCCTTATTTGACTTCTTGATGTAAATTTGACCCGGTTTAGGACACCGATTGCAAGCTGAGTGTTTCTTTGCGAGATTCAAAAATGTTGGGGAGAAAGAGAGAGAGAGAGAGAGAGAGACGAGAAAACATAAATAACACACTCACACACACACACACACACACACACACACACACACACACTTCAACACTCCCCACCTCCTCCCCCTCCTTCCCACACACACACTTCCCGTCTCTCCCCACACACTTCAACCCCCCTCACACACACACACACACACACACACACACACGCACACGCACACGCAATTCTAATCCTCCCCTTTCCACATACACTTAAGTCTTCCATCTTCACGACGCGGCCTCTATCTTACTGTTTCTTATTCGTATTGCCGCGATAACACTTCGCTCGGTTATTTATCACTTCCCTGACTCGAGAGGCGCGCTACAGTATTCTTTATTCCTGACCCTCCCTGTGCTTTTTTTTTTTTTTTGTCCCTTTTTGTGTTATTTATCTTCCCTCGCTTCCTTTTTCGCGCGTCCAAGGTCACGGGCGCCATAAACCAAGCGGCAAATAGATCGTGTGGTTTATTTGTGGCCGCCGCGAGATAGATGTATGGCGGTGATATCGAGTGTGTGTGTGTGTGTGTGTGTGTGTGTGTGTGTGTGTGTGTGTGTGTGTGTGTGTGTGTGTGTGTGTGTGTGTGTGTGTGTGTGTGTGTGTGTGTGTGTGTGTGTGTGTGTACTGTCTATCCGTCTTTTTTTTTTGTCGGTTTGCCTCGCCTCCTCCTCCTCCGCCTCGGCTTTCCAGGGTCCCGATGGCGTCAAGATAAGCTCCGATAATCTTTCCTTATTTATTGGTGACCGGTTGGTCGGTTGCTGGATGTGCCTTGCTCCGCGCCCGGCCTCGTGTGGCGTATGTCTGTGTGGCTGTGTGTGGATGTTTATGCATGAAGTGGTGTATGTCTGTATATCTGTATGTGTGTGTATGTTTCTATGGCTTTGGATGTATGAATGAATATGGTTTGTCTGTATTTCTCTGAGAGTAGACGTCTGTGTGTGTGGGTGTATGTATTGGGATTATGTATGACTGTCTATGGAGTCTAAATATCTGTCTTCGGAAGAAAGGAGGAAAACAAATAGTTCAATGTGATGACTGTTGACTATTGCATTAAACTTATCAGCATCAACAAGAGAAGCAATCTGGAAATGGATGAAGCTACGTATATTGAACTCACTCATCAGTGACTACATGTTTTCCCTTCCTCATTATGCTATATAGTCTGTCAGTGAAGGGAATAAGAGAGAGAAGAATATATGAAGAGGGTAACGCTTGCTTCTCCTCTCCCTTGACTAATATATAAATCCTGCTTGCCGATGTCCTGTGTTTTATGTCCGCTTTGGTTTTCTCCCTCGTATCTCTCCTTGGCAGGGCCGTGATTGCATTGGATCGGCCTGATAATCTTCTTATATTTATAGGCGATCGGATTCTCCTCCTTCCCCTGTTTGTAAGGTTCGGTACTGATGGCGTATTGTTTATGTTCTCTTGTTTTCTTCGTTTTTTTTAGTCCCTCGGTGTTCTGGTTAAGCTCATTTTTGCTTCTTGATTCCCCTTAATAAATAATCTCTCTCTATCTATTAGCCATCGGGTGTTGTTCCTCGCCGTGTATTTTGGAATCGATAGTGATGGCGTATGCTATAGCTCTTGTTTTCTCATTTTAGTCTCGGTGTTCTACTGGACATGGCCGTTTTAGCTTCTCAATTTCCCTCAATAAACAATAGTTCTGTATTTATTAGTGATCGGGTGCTGTTCTTTCCCGTGTATTTAAGGGCTGATGGTGATGTCGTATGCTTTGTGCCTGTGTTTTCAGCTCCTTGCCTCGTCCTTTTTACTGGTCATGGTCGTTTTTGCGTCTGATTCCCCCAATAAATAATCTCTCAGTATTTATTGGCGATCGGTTCCTGGCGGCGGACTCGTAAACGAGGCCCCGATGACGCCGATGACGCCCCCGATAGCACGAGAGTGTTAGGCGGTGGGCGTTTTTTGTGTGTTCCCGATGGCGCCAGATAGATGACTCGTTTCCGTGTGTTTTGGGCCGTGTGTGTTGGGACGCGCCGATGACGCCGGATAGCCCAGGGAAGGGGTCGTACGTGAGGCCTGAGTGCTGGTTTGTTGCTTCGTTCTTGGTTGTCGGGCGGTGAAAATCTTGTATGTGGGGAGTTTGAAGTGAGTATTAGTAAGGTCATTTGTTTTCTTTCGTATGTATTGTTCTTGTGGGTTTGTACGTAAGGCCTTCTCGCTGTTCTGTTCCTTCGTTCCTGGTTTGTCTGCTGCTCGAAGTCTTGTACATAAGGGAGTGAGCTGAGTTTATTAGTACAGCCTTTCTTCTTCTTTCCTGTGTATGTATGTAAGTAAGGGTTCTTGTAATCTTTCCTATGTATTGTTCACGTGTGTTCGTACGATGAGGCCTTAGTGCTGTTTTGTTCCTTCGTTCTTGGTTGTCTCTCATTGGAAGTCTTGTACATAGAGAGCGTGAAGTGAATATGTGAGTGGGTCTTCTTGTATTTTTTTCTGTGCATTTTGTATTTGTGTATATATTGCTGGATTCTCTGAGAGGCGTTTTAAATCTTTCCTGGTGCTTGTCTTGTTGGTATGCGTGAGTCTTTATATGTATCTTGTCTATATGTTTATTTTCACCTGGAACTCCCCGACGGATACCAACACCCTGCTCTGCCCATCCCGACGTTATAACATACAGTGCTACACAACCTTGTCCGTCAGTTATTAGTAAGCGTGCTGCCTCCTTATCATCATTGTTTCTTGCTGTGAGTCCTGAGAGATCCCCGATACCCTGCCAGGCTTGTTGGTGTCTCGCGCTGATCAGTTTTGCGACATTGATTACTCGTGTGATAACCTGATAGTCCGTGCGAGGTGGTAATGTGTGTGCTTTGGCGACTCCTAATGATTACTCGTGTAGTGTTCTGATAGTACAAAAGGGGTGGTAATGGGGGGTGTTTTGGGGGAGTCCGGTATGTGGTTCTTTCTCTGTTTTCTGCTCACCTGCAAGTTTTGACTACTCCAGTGTCCAACAAGTTAGGGGTGTGATGTACTGATAGGCTTCTTTAGGTGGTAATACGTTTCTTATTGATGTCCCAGAGTAGCATTAACTCGGCGTCTAAATGGCCCTCAGAATCTTCAAGGTGTAATAAGATTCTGTTAGCACCATGATCCCCTTGGGCTTTACGTGAATAACTCTTTTTGTCTTCTCGTAGGCTTGATTTGATCCCTCCAATGCTCATATGAATTTCCTAGTTCTTTTCTTTTCGGCAGTAGTGTTAGTGATATGCATTCATCTGCGAGTTCAGGGAGCGCCAGTGCCCTTAAGTTTCATGTAATAACCGGTCCTCCTTCTCTTACAAGATCTCTAAGTTCCACGTAATGCTTCTCTTTCTCATCCAAGGTCTCTGTGACGTATATTACTCCTCCTTCTCTCTTCCTAGATCTCTTAAGTTTCATCTAAAGCTCCTCTTATTCATCCAAGCTCTCTTATATATAATTCTCCTACCTCTTCCAAGGCCTCTTAAGTTCCATGTGATGATCCTCGTTCTCCTTCAAGATCTCAAGTTTCGTGTAATCCTCCTCTTCCTCCTCCAAGATCTCTGTTTTATATAATGCTCGTCTTTGCCTTCTGTCGAGAGTACAAGCAGCTCTTTTCGTCTCAAGGTCTTCGCGTGTCGGTCCCACTTCTCGATGGCGCCGATATTCGTGTAATTCTCGTGCGCCGATCATCTGTTTGCCGGCGGGGCGTCCCAAGGCGCCCCGATAAGTCAGTCTTTCGCATGCCGATCGTCCGTTTCTTGGCAAGCCCGATGACGGCTGATAGGCTGCGCTCCTCACCCGCGGGAGACGATCGGGAGGAGGAGGAGGAGGAGGAGGAGGAAGAGGAGGAGGAGGAAGACGAGGCACTTAATTTACCTTTACTTGCCTTTTTTTTTTTTTTTCATTTACAGGTTTGAATCATTCGCCGAAGTCCATATTTTACTTTTTAATCATATAATCCTTTGTGTGTGTGTGTGTGTGTGTGTATGTATGGCTTTCTCTGTCTCCCTATGTCTAGCTAGCTTAACTATGTATGTATGTGTATTTGTGTATGTGTGCGTATTTGTCTATCGGTTCCATATCTATATCTATCTATCTTTATGTGTGTGTATTTATGTATGTGTGAATGTCTGCAATATAAACTTTCCCTTCGCAATGTCTCGGTGGGCGGCAGGAAGCATGCGAGAGAGAGAGAGAGAGGTCGTTGGGTCGCGGCGGCGTTGTAAATAATGGCAATGATCGTCCACGGCTTTGTAAGGACCCCGCGCGCCTTGTATCTGCGGCGAGGATCGTGAAGGAAACATGAGGCGTGTCCCGCGGGTAGTGGCGGGCCGTCCAGGTTGTCGTGGGGGTCGCTTAGGCTCTGTAAATCATGGTCAGGCCGAGTCGAGGTGTCGTGGAGGCGAGGAAGAAGTCATGTCGGAAATTGGCGAGGGCTGGGCCCCGTGTACGAGGTCGTGGGGAGTCTGGTTCATCGTCTTTGGAGGGGAGGAGGTGGGGAGAGGAATGGTGGAGTGTTGCAAAGACGGTTGAAGAATAGACGAAAGCTGGAAACTATATAAGGGAGATAATGCAGTAAGGGAAGGGAGATATGAAGTAAAAAGAGGCAGGAAGATGAGGAGGGGGAGAAAGAAAGAGAGGGAGGGAGATTAGAAAAAAGAAAGGATAGGAGAAGGGGTAGAGGTAGGGTGTATGTTCGTACGTTCATCAGGGCAGGAGCACGAGAAGGGTTATGATGGGGTGGGAGCCTCGGCTGACCCATCCATCTTAGCCCTCCTCCTCGCTTAAGGGGGGTGTCTTGCTTGCCCTGTGTGTGTGTGTGTGTGTGTGTGTGTGTGTGTGTGTGTGTGTGCGTGTGTGTGTGTGTGTGTGAATATGTAAAGTATCGAGTGTTTTATGAATATACTCCACACTTTTTTTTTTTTTTTTGCGTATTTCATCCATCGTGTTCTGTTTAGCGTAGTTTATCCTCATCCCCCTTTTCTTTTTAATGTTATATTTCACGAGGTCTTTATTCCACATACTTTTTGGTTATCTTTTTCCATCGTGTTCCTTTTAGTGTAGTTTATCCTCACGTCTGTTTTCTTTTTTGTCTTGTAATCGTATATTTCACAAAGTCGATATTTCACGTCGCTGGTTGGCATGCAAATATTCTACCTTTTCTCTCTCTACTTCTATCTTTTCCTTTTTTTTCGCTTTTTTTACATATAATCTTCGTTTTCTCTTTATTTTGCTTTTCCTTTTTCTTTTTTCTTTTTTCTCCTATACAAACGTTCTTCCTATTCTTTGTTTTACTTCTCTATTCTTTATCTTTTTATTATTATTTTGTTTCTACTTTTCAGCTTTCATCACATTTTTCTTTCTTATTTTCTTCTCCTTTTTCTTTCATTTCCATTTTTTCTCTCTCCGTTTTATCTTAGCTTTTCCTCATCCATCAGATCTTTCTCGCTCTCCTCTGTTCGCGTCGGGTCGAATGTTTCACTCTGGATGTTGTACACGGATGTTTCAATGTTCACTACACGCGTTTCTGGCCGGCAAAAATATATATCCATTCTTCTACTGTTTATTCTCCTTGTTCCTATCTGTTTTCCGTCCATCCATCACTCCGGTACGCTCAATTAGGAAGTTGCATGTTTTCCTTTCTAACTTTGATGGGTTAAATGTGTTTTTTTCACTTCGCTGTGGTCTACTGAAGCTGGTGGTTTTTTTTTTTCGTTTCTAATATTTTTGTTTTTGTTTGTATCTTTGTTTAATTTATTTGCCATCATTTTTTTGCTTTCTTCTCTCCGTTTCTGGAAGTTAAATCGATAACTTTATTTTTAGAATTTCCTGTATCTTTTCTCTTCCATACCTCCATCCATTCTTTAATTTTTACCTTTTAGTTTTAATCTATTCTTCTATTTCATCTATATATCGTTCACTTATTTATATTTCATATCCATTCTTCTCTTCTCTTGATTTTTTTCTTCATTTATTCATTTTAATCCATTCTCTTATTTTTTTCCGGCATGACACTGTTTCTCTTTTGTTATTTTCATGTACCTCTTCCTATATTCCTCTCTCCATATGTTCGTCTTTTAAATCCATTCATCTATTTCTTCCGTCTGGTAAGCCGCTATTTCCCCTCATCCATCCATCACTTTGCTACGCCAGCCGATACTTCTTTTCTCATACATTATTTTTTCCTTCCCTATGTACTCAGCTTATCCCGCGGTTACCTTGCCAGCCAGTCTTCCTACCTACGACCGTCTCCTGTTTACCCTCTAATAGCACACACACACCACACACAACATGCTCCCTCCTCCTCTTCCTCCTTCTCCTCCTCGTCTCCTGCAGCTCCGGGAATTACTTTAGTATGCAAACGATTTTTTGATCAACCAAGCGTTTAGGTGGCGGTTTTATATTCGGCCCTTATTGAAAGCTACGACTCCCTTAAGACTCCTAAGCACGGGTGTTGAAGCAATATTCGCTGGCATCTATTTACATCGCGGACGAAAATTACCCTCGTATGAAAGCCGATGGACAGATTAGATAAGCAGATTTAAGGAGATAACGCGATGAGGGAGAGTTAGGCATGCATGAAAGTTGAAAAAAATGCGCAAATGAGAGGTGCTGAAGGAGGGAATGAATATACATCGTCTCAATGGGTAATATAGATTAAATTAGTAGATCATGGAGATAACGCGATGGGGAGAGGGAAGTCAGCAAGCCAGTAAGTAAGTATGAGACACGCGGAGGCCGGCCAAGGGAAAAAACTAGCTAAATGAAAGGTAGTGAGAGAGAAAATTAATATACATCGCCTCATTTGAGTATTACATAGATGATGAGATAAGAGGATTAAATAATGGAGCAGTAGGGAGGGAGAGTTTTAGGCAAGTAAACAGAGCAGACCAAGCGAGGCAGTACAAGGGAGGAGGAAGAGGGAGAGGAGGAGATGAAAAGGACGAAGATGCTAGGACGAAAACACTGATAAAAGGAGACATAGAGGAGGAGAGAGTTAATGTATATGTACTTAGCGCTTCATAGGAAGACTAAATAAGTAGATTAGAGAGATGAAACACGATAGGTAGATAGATAGATAGTTAGATAGAGAAAGACAGACAGACAGACAGAGATAGAGAGGACGAACGAACGAAAGAAGAACCAGAAATTAAATAGAAAATTAAGTAAAAAAAATGGAAGAGAGAGAGAGACAGAACGACAGACATAGAAGACGGACAAGCGAAAACCCAGACCCAAAAAAACGAAAAAAAATATATTGAAAAAAAATGAAAGGAGAAGATGGAGCAGGGGGAGAAAAAAGAGGAGGAGGAGGGGGAAGCAGGAGGAGGTAGTGAAAGAGAAAATGAATATATATCGCCTGCTTGAGTAATATTCGTGGGCGTCGTCCCCGCGCCAGAGAGTAATACAGCGCCGGGCCAATACTTTATCCACGCCAGCCCAATATTTAGCTCTTAGTGGACGGTATTACGGGAGGCTGCGGGCCGGCGCTCCACTCTTTCCCGACATAATTAGATCGTAAAGTGAGGGATCCAATCTCGAGCTTATCTCCCTGACGGGGCTTTGAGGGAGACTGCGAAGACAAGTAGGAGGAGATGACGAAGGGAGATGAGCAGAGAAGAGGGATGAGGGAGAGGGATGCAGGTGAGGAAGGGAGATGAGACGTGAAGGAGAGAAGGATGGAGGGAATTATTGTGTAAGGGAGGAAGGGAGAGTGGGAGGGAAAGGGGGTTGTGAGAAGAGAAGAATGAAAGTAAGAGTAGGAGGGAGGGAGGTCGGGAGGGAAAAGAAGGAGGAAGGGAGGGAGAGGAAGTGGTAAAGAGATGGAGGGATGGAGGAAGAGGTAGAGGGAAGGCACGATAAGTAAGAATAAATAAGAGAGATGAAGGAAAAAGGAGAGAAAAGAGGGATGAGGAAACAACGGATAGGTAAAAGGGAGGGAGGGAGGGAAGAAAAATAGATGAAGGAGAGAGAGCAGATGAAGAACTGGAGGAGAAGAAGAAGAAGGGCAAGAACAATAGCAAGAACAAGAAGAGGATGAAGAAGGAAAAGAAGATAGCGGGGAAGAAGAGCAGAAAAAAGAGAAAGAGAGGATGAAGAGCAGGAGGAGAATAAGAAAAAGAAGAACAAGGGCAAGAACAATAGCAAGAACAAGAAGAGGATGAAGAAGGAAGAGAAGCTAGCGGGAAAGAAGAGTAGATGAAGGAGAGAGAGAGAAGATGAAGAACAGTAGAAGAAGAAGAAGAAGAAGAGCAATAGCAAGAACGAGAAGAGGATGCAGAAGGAAGAGAAGAGAAAAAGTAAGTAAGAGAAATTATATGAATAATAACAAGAAGTACAAGAAAAAGAGAGGAAGACGAAGTAACACGAGAAGAAAAGAAATGCAAGAAGAAAAGAAGAAGAAAAGGTAATAATGAAAATAAGAAACTGAAGAAAAAATAAAGAAACGGAAGTAGGAGATGAAAAAAAGAAGAAGGAAAAAGATAAATAAAAAGTAAGAAAGAGAGAAGGAAAGAAAGAGAGAAAGACAAGTGGAAAAAGTAGTATCAGAAAAGAATATAAAGAAAACAGAAGAAAAACGAATGCCATGTTTCTTAAAGTACTTGTAATAATAATAATAATATGAATGTGAATATATAAGTGACTGCCATCATAAGTTAACGTAGAAAAATAGCGACTGAAAGGATTGTAAAGTATGAAGAGAGTAAATAAAGAAGAGAAAAAGAAAGAAAATACGTTAAATGCGTATACCGAAGCATTATTTTAGAAGGTATGAGGATAAGGACTTAAAATACTTGCACAACAACCTCAGGAAACAACGAGCGAGCATGTTATAAAGCTCTGAAGGGAGGAAGAACATGTACCTGGTAAACAAATGGAAATAGTCGAGTAAAGCATCAGAAGGGACGAAGAAAAAGGTCTGGAAGAGAGGAAATGGTTAAGGAAGGAAGGTCAACAAAATAGAAATGAGAGGATATATGAGAATATGAGAGGACTAAGAAGGGAAGAAAATGGAAAGAAACGAAGAAAACAAAAGCAATAAAATAGAATATACATCACAAGAAGAAGTAACAGCAATAAAATGACCTTAAAATATGAAGAAAAAAAATATAGAAAAAAAAATAACAGCCGTAAGGAAGGGAATGGAATTTGAAGGAAGTAAGAAGATGAAGAAGGAGACGAAGACGAAGACGAAGAACAAGAAGAAGGAAAAAAAGAGGAAGCAGTAGAAGACGAGGACGAAAAAGTAGTAAAACAACAACAACAACAACAACCACATCAACACGAACAACAACCACCACAAAAAAATACACACAAGCAATACAATGATAAGCTCGTATATACCATAAGTAAAAAGCAGTAATAACATGGGTGCCAAGAGCCTCAGCTACCATGATGTATCGCGGCCGTAACCCTCAGTGAGACCATCGCGGCGAGGTGTTAGGAGGGGGGGCAAGAGGCGAAGGAGAGAGGAGGAGGAGGAGGAGGAGGAGGAGGATAAAGAGAGCAGCGTGTAATAACTGAAGTGTTGAGGCCGCAGTAATAATAGTAAAGGTGTGAAGTGCTTGAGTTACGACGATAAATTATGGTTATTGAACTATAAATTTGCATCATCATAGAGAGAGGGAAGTGTGTGTAGTAGGCAATAAGAGGAAGGGAAGGAGAGAATGGGAAGAGAGTGGAAGAAACGGAGGATGCAAGGGAATGGAATGAGGAATAGGAAAGAAGGGAAGGAAAGGAAGGAAAGCACAAGGAAATTGAAAGGAATGGAAGGTGAAAGGGAATGGAAGGGAAGGGGAGGAGGGAGGGAGAGAGGAGTAGTCAGAAAAGGGAAGAGGAGGGAGGGGAATGAGAGGAGATAAAGGGAGGAACAGGGTGGGGAAGAGAAAGAAGGGAGGGAGAGGAATGGGAGATATGGGAAGGAGGGACTGAGTGGGGAAGAAGGGAAGGGAAGGAAGGGGAGACATAAGGGGAGGAGGAGGGACAAGGTGAAGAAGAATGGAATGGAACGAGGAAAGTGAAGGGAAGGTAAGGGAAGGGAGGAAGGGGAACGAGAGGAGACATGAGGGGAGGAGGGAGAAGGTGGGGAAGAATGGAATGGAACGAGGAAAGTGAAGGGAAGGGAAGGGAGGAAGGGGAACGAGAGGAGACATGTGGGGAGGAGGGACAAGGTGGGGAAGAATGGAATGGAACGAGGAAAGTGAAGGGAAGGTAAGGGAAGGGAGGAAGGGGAACGAGAGGAGACATGAGGGGAGGAGGGACAAGGTGGGGAAGAATGGAATGGAACGAGGAAAGTGAAGGGAAGGGAAGGGAGGAAGGGGAACGAGAGGAGACATGAGGGGAGGAGGGACAAGGTGGGGAAGAATGGAATGGAACGAGGAAAGTGAAGGGAAGGTAAGGAAGGGAGGAAGGGGAACGAGAGGAGACATGAGGAGGAGGAGGGACAAGGGGAAGACTGGAATGGAACGAGGAAAGTGAAGGGAAGGTAAGGGAAGGGAGGAAGGGGAACGAGAGGAGACATGAGGGGAGGAGGGACAAGGTGGGGAAGAATGGAATGGAACGAGGAAAGTGAAGGGAAGGTAAGGGAAGGGAGGAAGGGGAACGAGAGGAGACATGAGGGGAGGAGGGACAAGGTGGGGGAAGAATGGAATGGAACGAGGAAAGTGAAGGGAAGGTAACGGAAGGGAGGAAGGGGAACGAGAGGAGACATGAGGGGAGGAGGGAGAAGGTGGGGAAGAATGGAATGGAACGAGGAAAGTGAAGGGAAGGGAAGGGAGGATGGGGAACGAGAGGAGGCATGGGGGGAGGAGGGACAAGGTGGGGAAGAATAGAATGGAACGAGGAAAGGGAAGGGAAGGGAAGGGAGGATGGGGAACGAGAGGAGGCATGAGGGGAGGAGGGACAAGGTGGGGAAGAATGGAATGGAACGAGGAAAGGGAAGGGAAGGGAAGGGAGGAAGGGGAACGAGAGGAGACATAAGAGGAGGAGGGATCAGGCTGGGGAAGAATGGAATGGAACGAGGAAAGGGAAGGGAAGGGAAGGGAGGAAGAGGAACGAGAGGAGAGTTGAGGGGAGGAGGAGGGACAAGGTGGGGAAGCGGAAATACCAGCGATGTACGAAACAATTTTTTAACATGGGAAAACAAACACACGTGGACCATTATGGTAAAAACACATTGGAGCATCGAAGGAAACGCCGCATAAGAAGAGCATCGAAGACCTGACGAAGAGAAAGGAAATGCTAATAAGGGAGGAGATGAAGAGAGGAACTAACAGTGAAATATGATGAAAGAGTGAAAGTAAAGGTTAAAAAGAGAACAAGTGTAAATATGATAAAAGAGGAGGAGGAGGAGGAGGAGGAGCAGAACATCAAAACATGCATTACTCAAATAGGACACTACGTTTAAGTCGTAGAATCGAAAAAAAATGCATCAGTATATATCTTATACAAATGTTTTAGCGTCTTGTCGAGTCTAACGTTATATAGTAAAGAGTTCGTAATGGATTCGTTGTTTTCTTCTCGCTTGTTTGAGTAACCAAAGATTTTAACGTCAACATGTTTTCAGCGATGATTTTCCGGCGTTACTTATTTCTTCGGGGAGTTATTTGTTCAGTGTTTTGCAGAACCTAACTTTTTCTCTTAAACTGCTTCTAATGGATTTGTGAAGAGCGTCGCCATGATATTTTCTTTCCCTTTTATTTTTTCGTGATGTCTTGTGAATGCTGTTCCTCCGCGGTGATTTATTTTCCGACGTGAATTATTATTTCTTTGGCTCAGGAATTTGTGGAGTCTAATGTAATTTTTTTAGTGCCGGTAATGGATTCGTAAAGAGTGTCGCCGTATTTTTCTTTACCTTTCGTGCTGTGATTTATTATCCAGGCAGCTCGTTAGTGTTCTGTCGAGTTAACGTAAAGTGCTTGTAAAGACTTCGTGCTTGGGTCACGTGAAAAATTAATTGTCCAAATTGTACCTGTAGATTTTGAAAGAGGTAAAATTTGTGCTTAGATAGTTTTAGATAGTACTCGGATAGTTAGATACTATTGCTACTACTACTACTACTACTACTACTACTACTTTTACTACTAGTACTACTACTACTACTACTACTTTTACTACTAGTACTACTACTACTACTACTACTGCTACTCCTGTTTGACTACCACTATGGATACTACTCTCAAATGCTATACACGGTCCTGCTTCTTTAAGTGGTAGTCGGGTGGACTCATA
The DNA here is from genome assembly GCF_024679095.1 of Eriocheir sinensis. Taxonomy (NCBI): domain Eukaryota; kingdom Metazoa; phylum Arthropoda; class Malacostraca; order Decapoda; family Varunidae; genus Eriocheir; species Eriocheir sinensis. The sequence goes on from NW_026111834.1 coordinate 309,260, forward strand.
TATACAAAACTAACACTGCTTTAGGAACCACCAAATCATCTCGTACAGGCAAACAAATGTTGACCAACGTTGAGAGTAAATTTAAGAATACCAGAACATAAAGTAAAAAATAGGTGTACGTGTTGTAATGTATATTAAGTAAAGTGTTTAAAATCCTTAGTACAAACAACACCTGCATGGAACTAAACAAGAAACGGAAAGGAAAAAAATAAACGTTTGGACGGGAAAGAGGTATGAAAAAACGTTTAGCAGACAATGAAAGTGAGGAGAGAAAAACGTTGTGAAAGAAACGTTTGGAAATAAATGAAGAGAAAAGTTGTTGAGTAAACATGACTCAAGCGTTCGCGAGAGAGAGAGAGAGAGAGAGAGAGAGAGAGAGAGAGAGAGAGAGAGAGAGAGAGAGAGAGAGAGAGAGAGAGAGAGAGAGAGAGAGAGAGAGAGAGAGAGAGAGAGAGAGAGAGAGAGAGAAAAGAATAGAAAAAAAGAAAGACAAAAACCCAAGGAATAGAAATAAAGGAAGAAGAAGAAAGATGTAAGAAGAAGAAAAGACAAGAAAAGCGAAGATAAAAAATGGAAGAAAAGAGAAGAAAAGATAAGAGGAGAGGAAAGAAGAGAAACAAAATCAAGAAAAGAAGAAAAGAAAAAAGAAAAGGAAGATATGAAAAGAAAAAGATGAGAAGAAAAGAAAAGACAGGAGAAGAAAAGAGAAGAAAAGAGCAAGGAAGAGAGCGAGCAGGGGCGGGCGTCGTGATCCCCGGGCCGCGCGTGGTGGGCGGGTTACGGGATACAAGGTCAGGCTATACTCACATACACGGGCATATACGGGGGTCCGGGGCGGGCGCGACCCTTATGTGGCCGGCGCCGCGCGGGGGTGTGTATGGACTAATGGACGCGGGCATAAAACAGCTTGCATCGCTTGTGCCGGGCAGGGTATGGTAATATTGATCCGCCTCGACTCGGGATATGAAAAAAGAGGAAAGGAAGAAGGCTGACACACACACACACACACACACACACACACACACACACACACACACACACACACACACACACACACACACACACACACACTTTTTTTCTCATTTCATCCCCAATCTCCCGTATAGAAAAAGCGTTGAAAGTCAGGTAAAATGAAAAGAAAAAATAATAGTATACAGAACACAGGTAATATAAATAAAAAAAATGGTTTTATTTTTATTTTTTGATGAGCATATTTTCTTTTTTTTTATATAACGTGTGTTTTTGTCATTTTTATCTTTTTCGTTTTCTTATCCACTTGTTTTAGAATCTCGTATCTCTTCGCTTCTCTTCACCACTTTCTATCTCCTCGTCTCTTCCCGACTCCTTGTATCTCCTCGCCTCCTCAACTCACTGCATATCCCTCCTCCTCAGCCTCTTCTCCTCGCCTCTCTTCACCTCCTTTTATCTCTTCTCTCTTTCCTGTATCTTTTCGCCCTCTTCATCTCTTTCTATCTCCTCGCCTCCTCGACTCCAAGTATCTCCTCGCCTCCTCAACTCCTGCATTTCTCCTCTCCTCAACTCTCATCTCCTCGCATCTCCTCACCCTTTAATCTCTTCTGCCTCCTCTATTTCCTGTATCTTTTCGCCTCTTCACCTTTTCTGTCTCCTCGCCTCTCTCCACTCCTGTTTCCTCCTCGTCTTCTGGTGATGGAGTGTGCTGTCCTGACAAGACGTAGAAATTAATGGTCCACGTAAAACTCTCTCTAAGATTTAATTTTCTTATCTACTAAATACGATTATTCATTGCTTGTCAACACTCTCCTTAGCACGAGAGAGAGAGAGAGAGAGAGAGAGAGAGAGAGAGAGAGAGAGAGAGAGAGAGAGAGAGAGAGAGAGAGAGAGAGAGACACACACACACACACACACACACACACACACACCTATATACATCCTCTCCTCCTGTAAGCCATCTCCGGGTCTTCCTCCTCCTCCTCCTCCTCCATCTCCTCCTTAGTCATCGTCCCGTCCTCGTCTTCCATCCCAGGTGAGGGCACACACACCTGGATTAATTACCCTCCCGGTGACCACCTGAGCGCTACTACATTTCAAGGGAAGGCAGCGGCGTGAACAATGGTCGGCGGCCTTTTACTGGGCGCGGGATGAAATTTATATAGGGAGACAAATACGGTGTGCACCGAGCCGACGCCTTAGGAGGAGAAGGAGGGGGAGGGGGAGACAGAAGAAGTGGTGGTGGTGGTGGTGGAGGAGGGGGAAAAGAAGAAAAAGTTGGGGGTGGTGGTGGTGGACGAAATGGAAAGGAAAATAAAAGAAGAAAAGCGTGAAGAACGGATGAGAAGGAGAAGGAGAAGAAGAAAGAGTAGGAAAAGGAGACTCAAAACAAGGCTTCTTTTTTTATATTTCGCTTCTCTTTGTTTCCTCTATTATTTTTTTGCGGTAAACGAAAGCACATCAAACTAGAGTGAAGATTAAATGACAGACAGAAGAAGAGGCAAGAAGAGTAGGGAAGGGAAACGGTAGGCCCTGTTTTTAAATCGCGTATATTTTTGTGTTGTGATTTACGTATATATCTATTAGCTTTTACTCTTTTTAGGGGGTAATAAGGAAGCTGCGGTACAACAAAGCTCCTGTACATATGACGCAAGTGGTTTACAAATATGAATTACCAAATGGAGCCCCGAAAATGTCTTGATTGTTCTCCCTTCTAAAAAGATTCTAAGTGGCACAAGGGAGGAGGAGTTATGTAAAAGGAAGGACAGCTGTTTTTAGAGGTACTACTAAGCTGATGGATGGACAATTTAAAGTAGCTGTCTTGGCGTCCTTGTTTGTACGAAAAGAAGAATGATGTTTTGGTTTTCATCATATCATTCATCGTATATTCATTTTATTTTTTTGTGCGTTGCGTCACTGGAGTTGCAATGATGCCAGTTTGAAAATGACAACGGGGAGACGAACGTGTTAGTTCAGCTATCATAAGTAAGTGTCTTTGTTTGATAAGAGAATATTTTTAGTTAAGTTTTCATTATTTTCGATTTTTTTTATACATCAACCTTTAACTGTATATAAATCGCATATGTAGGTTGCTATTAAATATATTCAGCGCCATATGACCACTGTAGTTCCTGCGCCATGACTTGATACCCAAATTAATCAATCATTTTTTTATTATATTACTCCTGCAAGATTGTTTTCCTTTTTATAGTGTATGCTTCGTCACGGCAGCTGTTGGGACGCCTCCACGAAAGCCCCAAGACAAGCATAA
>NW_026111834.1:315000-324856 GCF_024679095.1 Eriocheir sinensis
AGAGTAGAAGAGCATAAAAGGAAGAGTAGAAGGGGAACAGGATAAAAAATAGGGAGAAGAGAAGTAGAAGGAAGGACAGGAGAACAGAGAGGAGGGAAGAAGAGGAGCAGAAAGAGCAGAGGAGCAGAAGTAGGTAGAAGGGAAAAAAATGAGGACGAGGAGGAGGACAAAAAGAAGGCTCACGAGGATGAAAACGAGAACGCATAGGACGAAGACGAGGACGAGGGTGAAATAGTCTAACGAGGAAAAGATGTAGCCAAAGATTGAAAACGATGACTAGAGTAAGAGAACGCTGACGAGGTAGAGGACGAGGACGAATAGAAAGACAAGTAGCAGGATAAGAAAGGGAGTCTGACGAGGGTGAAAACGAAGACCAGTAAAAAGACACCGACGAGGACAAAGACGATTAATAAGGGAAGCAAGAGGATAGATATAAGGAGGATGTTTGGGGCGGGCGCGGCAGGGATGGGGTCTGTGGTGGGGCCGCTCATTTCAATACAATAGCGGCGGGAAGGAAGGAAGAAAGGAAGGTCGGCAGCGTACACCTGGTGATGAGAGGCGTGCATACCTGCCTCTAAATTAGTCCAGGTGTGTGTGTGTGTGTGTGTGTGTGTGTGTGTGTGTGTGTGTGTGTGTGTGTGTGTGTGTGTGTGTGTGAGACAGCCTTTATGTAGATGGGCGGAGTAAAGAAAGAGAAAAATAAAGAAAGGAAGGAAGAAAGAAAGAAGGAGATGAATGAAGGAAGAAAGAAAGGGAGGAATGACTGAGAGAAGGAAGGAAGGAAGGAAGAAAGAAAGACCATGAAGTAAGTAAACAGAAAAGAAAGTGACCAAAGAAAATGAAACATTTAAAAGAAATAAAAAAAGAATGAGTAAAGAAATGAACAAGAATTAAGAAAAAGAACAAGAGATAACATTTATGGAAGGAAGAGAAAGACAGTGAAAGAAAAAAAAATGAAAGAGAGAGAGAGAGAGAGAGAGAGAGAGAGAGATCAACGCTAATACACATCTTCCCCCAGTTTACGGGCGTCGGTATATCAAAAGCTTTTCCCGGACGCAGCCAACGCGGAATCATTTTTGCGGATTTAACAAGAGAGTATTAATGTCCGACGCTATTCTTTTGCGGGACTGTGAAATTTGCCAAGAAAGGAGGGCTTGAGGAGAGGAGAGGAGAGAAAAGAATTGGAGGGAGAAAAGGAGGGATGGAGAGAGGAAAGGAGGAACGAAGGAAGAGATGGAGAAAGGAGGAGGGAGAGATGGAGAGATGAGAAGATAAATGGAAGAACAGAAGATTGGAGGAAGAAAACGAAGGACAGACAGGTAAGCGTTGGACAGGTGTGCCGGCCCGACCAGGTCGTGTGTTGGTGTGTCTGAAGTAAGTTAGAAGTCTCTCTCTCCTTCCCATCTCCCTATTTCTTCTATACACTGCCTCCTCCTCTCTCCCTCTCCCATATCCTTCACTTATCTTTCCTCATTTCTTGAAGTCTATTTTGTTCCCCTACAGTTATTCTCCACAAAATCGCCCTATTTTCATGCGGTCTTCGGTGTCAGGCACGCATCCCTCTTTCGCTCTCTCTGTTTCTCACCCTCTCACTCACTTATTTTCATTTCCAGTTGCTCCACTTGCTCTTTCATTATGCGTCTAGTTCAGGTCCTCGCCCTCCTCTGCTGGTCATGGATGACCACCTTGGCCCAGGAGTCCTGGGTCATTGCACCCGTGGGCCTTGCCAATGATGAGGACAGCAAGGGCGACGTCCCACGCCCGGACGGGTCCTCCCTTATCCCGACAAGTCCGTACGCGTCAGAGAGGACCAGGCTGCTGGGCATAGCCCGGTTATGCCTCCAGGACGCCGTCGCCCTTCGGGGCAGGAGCTACGCACATCAGGAGGTCCTCACAAGCCTCCTGCAGCAGCAGGACAGTTGGAGGAAGGCCTTGGAATCCCAGGGCCAGAGACTCCTCCAGCTGCAGGAGCTCCACCAGGAGCTGCTGGGCAGGCACTTGGTCTTCGCCACCCAGTACGCCACCCTGGAGGAGGATCATGCCGCCCTTCAGCGGCAGCACACAGGACTGCTGGACGAAACGTTCCCGCTGCGTGCTGCCCTGGAGAGGGACCGAAGGGCCGGCGAACACCTCCGGCTGGAAAATGCCTCCTTGCCTCCTCCTCCAGAAAACACGCCAGGAAGCTGCCGCCCTGCATAGGGTTATCCAGGCACAAGAAATGGCGAGGAAGGAACAGGAGAGCACAAGGCTGAATGGCATGAATGACGAGATAGAAGAGCCAATTGAAAATGTCAGTGATGAAGATGCCATTGGCATGAATGACGAGATGGAAAAGACAATTGAAAATGTCAGTGATGAAGATGCCACTGCCATGAATGACGAGATGGAAAAGACAATTGAAAATGTCAACGATGAGGATGCCACTGCCATGAATGACGAGATGGAAAAGACAATTGAAAATGTCAGTGATGAAGATGCCATTGACGTGAATGGCGAGATAGAAGAGCCAATTGAAAATGTCAGTGATGAGGATGCCATTGACATGAATGACGAAATGGAAAAGACAATTGAAAATGTCAACGATGAAGATGCCATTGGCATGAATGGCGAGATAGAAGAGCCAGTTGAAAATGTCAACGATGAAGATGCCATTGACATGAATGACGAGATAGAAGAGCCAGTTGAAAATGTCAACGATGAAGATGCCATTGACATGAATGACGAAATGGAAAAGACAATTGAAAATGTCAACGATGAAGATGCCATTGACATGAATGACGAGATAGAAGAGACAATTGAAAATGTCAACGATGAAGATGCCATTGACATGAATGGCGAGATAGAAGAGACAATTGAAAATGTCAACGATGAAGATGCCATTGACATGAATGGCGAGACAGAAGAGACAATTGAAAATGTCAACGATGAAGATGCCATTGACATGAATGGCGAGATAGAAGAGACAATTGAAAATGTCAACGATGAAGATGCCATTGGCATGAATGGCGAGATAGAAGAGACAATTGAAAATGTCAGTGATGAAGATGCCATTGACGTGAATGGCGAGATAGAAGAGCCAATTGAAAATGTCAGTGATGAAGATGCCATTGACGTGAATGGCGAGATAGAAGAGCCAATTGAAAATGTCAGTGATGAGGATGCCATTGACATGAATGACGAAATGGAAAAGACAATTGAAAATGTCAGTGATGAAGATGCCATTGACATGAATGACGAAATGGAAAAGACAATTGAAAATGTCAGTGATGAAGATGCCATTGACGTGAATGGCGAGATAGAAGAGCCAATTGAAAATGTCAGTGATGAAGATGCCATTGACGTGAATGGCGAGATAGAAGAGCCAATTGAAAATGTCAGTGATGAGGATGCCATTGACATGAATGACGAAATGGAAAAGACAATTGAAAATGTCAGTGATGAAGATGCCATTGACATGAATGACGAAATGGAAAAGACAATTGAAAATGTCAGTGATGAGGATGCCATTGACATGAATGACGAAATGGAAAAGACAATTGAAAATGTCAGTGATGAAGATGCCATTGACATGAATGGCGAGATAGAAGAGCCAATTGAAAATGTCAGTGATGAAGATGCCATTGACATGAATGACGAGATAGAAGAGCCTATTGAAAATGTCAGTGATGAAGATGCCATTGGCATGAATGACGAGATAGAAGAGCCAATTGAAAATGTCAGTGATGAAGATGCCATTGGCATGAATGACGAGATAGAAGAGCCAATTGAAAATGTCAGTGATGAAGATGCCATTGACATGAATGGCGAGATAGAAGAGCCAATTGAAAATGTCAGTGATGAAGATGCCATTGACATGAATGGCGAGATAGAAGAGCCAATTGAAAATGTCAACGATGAAGATGCCATTGGCATGAATGGCGAGATAGAAGAGCCAATTGAAAATGTCAACGATGAAGATGCCATTGACATGAATGACGAAATGGAAAAGACAATTGAAAATGTCAGTGATGAAGATGCCATTGGCATGAATGACGAGATAGAAGAGCCTATTGAAAATGTCAACGATGAAGATGCCATTGACATGAATGACGAGATAGAAGAGACAATTGAAAATGTCAGTGATGAGGATGCCATTGGCATGAATGACGAGATAGAAGAGACAATTGAAAATGTCAGTGATGAAGATGCCATTGGCATGAATGACGAGATAGAAGAGCCTATTGAAAATGTCAACGATGAAGATGCCATTGGCATGAATGACGAGATGGAAAACACAGCCGAAGATGTTACAGACGAATGAACCAGTGCCTGTTCGGGCAAGATTTCTCACAAAAGCCTGTGACAGGCCTTAGACCCGGGCCTTGAGTTCGCTGTCTGGACTTGCATTTCTTACATTTCTTACATTACTTAAAACCTTTCTATCTATGAGTAAATCGTCCTGAAGGTAATATTTGAATCACAGAGTTTTACATTCAGAGTTACATGCCAGAGCGCGCGTCCCCCATCCCGCTGCCTCGTGCCGGGGTGTCAGCTGCCCCTGCATCGGCCGTGGCTGTGCCCAGCTCGTCCCAAACCGACGACTTCACTCACCTCGCTCGCCCGGTTTCCTGACCACGCCATTCATTATCTAAAAAAAGCTGAGACCGCCATCGTCTTTCTGGGAAAATTCTTGCATCACACTAGCATGAATTTGAAACAATACTATGAAACCAAATGTACGAAAGTGAGAGATAAATAGAATGGCGCATAAACATTTTCCTGCACCTCTTTCCTTCAGCTCCTCATACTGGCTGTTTTTCCTCCATGCAGGAATATTAGCGGCTGATAAATAGATACAAATAATTAAGTAGAAGGTTGAATAGTAACATACAGATAGATAGATACATAGATAGATAGATTGCCAGGGAGATAAATAGTTCGATAGAAATATATTGGAAAGAAAGGAATAGAGAAAAAAAAAACGATAGAAGTGTTTAGGTAGATATATAGAAGACGGAATAGAGAACTAAACAGATCAAGGGACACAATGACAAGCAGACAGATAGACAGTTAGATAGAAAAGTATAGAAAAAAAAAGAAATAGAAATCAGTACTTGACCTGACATTTCATATGCACCCATTGCCTTCTTGCCATCTATAGTCTTCCCAATATAAAGGTGGGGTGAGAAAGATAAAGGAAGAGAAAGACCAGAGAGATAAAGGAAGGAAAGGAGAGAGCGAAAAGAGGAAAGGAGGAGGAGGTTGGCGTGGGAGGAAAGAGGAGAGAAGGTAAAACAGAGGGTGGAGGGAGGAAAGAAGGACGAGAGAGACACAAGAGAAAGAGGAGGAAGCAGGGACAGAGAACAAAAGGTGGATAGACGTAATAGACATAATAGACGGGTGGAGAGACGGAGGTACGAGAAAGCGAATGAAAGGGAGAACAGAGAGCCAGAGAAGAAAGTGGAGAAATAAGAGAAAGGAACAATATATGAAGGACGAGGACAGATGTTGAAGATAAGAATGTAGATAGAATAATAAGAACAGAATGAGGAGGAGGAGGAGGAGGAGGAGAAGGAAAGGCAAGATGTGTCAGCCAGGGCGTGTAGGAGCTAATAAAATGTGGCGGTTTATGCGGTTGTGGGTGACAGTTTAAAGGTCATTACGATATTTTGGCCCTTGGGTACATCTGGCTACACTCTTTCATGACACACAAAAAAAAGTAAAATAAATGTAATACAGTAAAATAAAATAGTAGAAAATAAAATAAATAAAAGATTAAGTAAGATTGAAGGAAACATACATCTGGCTACGTTCTTTTCATGACGCACACACAAAAAAAGTAAAATAAATGGAATAAAATAAAGTAAAATAATAGAAAATAAAATAAATAAATGAATAAGTAAGATTAAAGGAAACAAACTTCTTTCATTGCACCTCTCTCTCTCTCTGCTTCCTCTCCTTCCTCCATCCGTCTCTCATCCGTCCCTCCTTTCCTCCTTAAGTAAAGAAAAAAAAAAAAAACTAGGAGGGGAAACTATATGATTTTCTTCCTGCTCACCGAAGCGTATCACACCAAAACATACCCCGCTTTATATAACAAGAAAAACACGTCGATTTGAATTATAAAAATGAATTAATACATTTTTTCTTCTTGTGGCGCTGGGCGGAGGCGAATGTTAATAAGATCTAAACCAGTGATATGGAGGTGTATTGTTTCGGCCACATAAATAAAAGCAAAATTGATTTGTATAATAATAATAGATTCGATGCTTTCTCGTGCACTGGCGGCGGGATATGTTGAAATAAGACCTTGATTGGGACACAACACGGACTTAATGCTGCTTTCTCCCTTCCCCCAAAACAGCCCAGCGTCTCTTTCACAATGACTCTGGAGAGGAAAATAATACTGCGAGTGGGTCTTCCTATTCATAAACTACAGCCTCCTTCCTCATGTTTTATCTTTTAATTCCAACAGCGCTTCACTTGATCGGGACAGTCTTAATCCTGCTTTCTCCTTACCCCAAAGCCCACCATCTCTTTCACAATTGTCGTGCCGTTCATGGGCCCTCTTTTAATTAATTATGTAGGTTCATTATACCTCAAAGTAGAATTAATTATTGATCATTTAAACCACAGAGTAAAATTAGTAGTTTATTCACCCAGTCTTATAAGGCACCATTATCGCACACAGGATCATCACCTGTCCAAGTAATATAGGTACCACGACTGTAAGAAAGTTACTTGAGGTAATTATTGTTTAGGATTCTGATGGTGAACTAAGGGTCATAGGACAGGGTCCACTTATTAGAGGTTAGCTTACATCACTAATTACACTTGTAAATACCATGAACACAGGTTAACATTAACACCTTAACCTAGCATGCACACATGGCAATAAGTAGCACCAACATAATTGTTTCCGCCCACACGGGGAAACACAGACTCCACCATTCCACACCTTAATTAAGTCCTAACTAAACTAGTGAGTGTTTGCGCTTAACCATTGTTACCCCCTGAGAATGACACACATACCACCGTTTTGGTACTTTCCTTCCTTCTTACACCTTGCCACAAGCAGACCCCATAACGCAGCTTCAAAAAATGTTTACGGCTGCATGTTGGCCTTGGTCTGGACGACGCCTGGCTTCCCATCTGTCAGGCTTGCCTTTGGCGCACCTGAAAGGGGCGATGTCGCTCGTGAGAATCCAGTCTCAGTTATAGTATTATAGCCAAAGTGAGTTGAAGACCGTGAACAGTTCTTTCCTCACCTGAAAGGGGCGATGTCGCTCGTGAGAATGAGCTCGCTCCCACAACCTAGTGCGAGGAAGGGGCGTTAGTCTCGGCCCCAAAATGCCTTGGTGACGTCACGGAGTGACAAACTGACTGCAGGTTAGGCCTGCTTGAGACCTGATATTTCCTTGGTAGGCCTCCAATATCAATATAAGGTCTCTGGTATTTTAATTACATTATAAATATTTACCATTCACCTGCAATAATTAAAAGAAGGCAGATTGACCACTTATGGCAACGATACACGGTTTTGACCCTGACACCTCTGAATTTTGTTGACACTACAGATTGTGGGGAGATATGGAGCACAACAGGCCTCTTTGTTTCAACACCCATCTCTCTCTCTCTCTCTCTCATGAGAAACCCACATATATAACTGGTTGCGCAAACACCCCAGGTTAACTCTATTTACATGGGGAAAAATACCATTACAATTGTAGTACTTTTCGGGCCATTACACAATGACTGGAGAGGAAACTAATATACTGCATTTCAACGAGTGGGTCTTCCTTTTCATCATAAACCACAGCTCTCCTTCCACTTAGATTATAGTTTCATCTTCACTTGATCGGGACACATTTTTAAGGCTTTCTCCGACACCCCAAAAGCCCAGCATCTCTTTACAACGGTTCTGAGAGCAAAACAACTCTGCATTTATATGAGTTGGTCCTTGAAACAGAAAAAATGTACTTATTGAGATTTATCTTTAATTCAGTTAGATAGCACTTTACTTGAGCGAGACACACACTTATTCTGCTTTCTCTCTCACCCCCAAAAGTTCAGCATCTCTTCACAACGACTCTGAAAAGCAAAACATGAATGCATATATACGCATTTGCTTTTTCTTCCTCATAAATCACAGCTCTCCTTCAACTTAGGCTCTAAACAATAAGAAATGCATGTATTAGGTTTTCTCGCCTCAAAAACCACGTCACTTCTTTCGAAACGCTTCTCAATACACGAAAAAAACCTCAGCTTTTTCTATAATCCGGTCTGCTCTCGCGCCCGGCTGGCAGGAAATGTGTAATAAGACTGCGATGCCGTGTTTGGCCGCGGCGTTACCCAGCCTGAGTGCTTGACCCTCTGGCTGCCTGGGGTCGTTGGCCAGCCTCCTCCTCGGACCCGGGGTCAGCGGGTCTCATATAAGGCCACGCGTCTCCTTATGAGTGAGCTGCCCGCGAACACAGACCCGCCGATGGACGCCCGACAAGCAGGGACCAGACACAAGCCCTCCTTAGCGGTGATCCGGGCCAAGCATTAGACTTTTCTCTCCTAATTTACTACAGCGTTAAATCGAAACCCAGGGGCGGAGGGTCCTGAGCTGCTTGCATGGCGGGCAGGGGCACACACACACACACACACACACACACACAAACACACACACACACAAACACACACACACACACACAACCACACACACACACACACACCCACACACATCTGACCAACTAAGCAGCTGCGGGAGTGACACGTAATCCCCTGAAATAATATGCAGATTTATTGATCTTGGTCTCAGGAAGGAAGAGATGAGAGCCAGTTAATAGACAGAAAGCAAGTGTCGCATAACAAGGATTGGGGTGAGGGGAGCTAGTTAGGGGCCTTGGGGGTCGGGAGAGCTGCTGGAGGTGTGTGGGTCAGGTGGGTCAGGGTGCTGGGTGTTGTACAGGGCAGGGCAGGGGTGGGGTGCATATTCTGAATCTCTGAAATGGTATGTGGTCCCTGAGTAAAAAATGTTCATTGTAGCTTCGAAACTAACCACGGGTTGTTCTGGAAAATACTCTCATTGTGATCTGCATTCAAAACTACCCTAAATGACTCCCAATCTAACCTAACCTAACGCAAGCTTCCCTGTTCAAGAGTACCGCCACATACCAGTAGAGAGATAGGGAGAACGCGCTCAGGTTAGGTTAGGAGGCTCACCGGGTGTCTGGCTGAGGGACAAGGCCGAGGCAGGGCGAGGCACAGCCAGACGCGCTGCACAATGTTCCACACACTGACCTCAATACGACGGCGAAAAACGAGTGTAAACAAGCTCTTAAAATACCTGGAGACGAGTTATGTTTTCACCGAGAGGATAAATAAAAGCTGGTACTCTTAACCCTAAAATATATTACACCCACGAGCATTGTAGACTTTTACTCACTTTTTCAGCATCACTTTTAAGATTACGGTGATTAAACATTTATTTAAACGTGTCTTTATTACTCATTTCAGAAGCATATTGGGGAGACGAGTTATGTTTTTCAGCGAGAGGATAAATAAAAGCTTGTACTCTTAACCCAAAATATATTACCGCCACGAACAATGAAGACTTTTCCTCGCAATTTTCAGGAAGACTTTATGATTGCAGGATTAAGCATTTATTTAAACGTATCTTTATTACTCATTTCAGAAGCATATTGGGAAAGAAGAGTTGCGTTTTCACCGAGCGAATACAGTTTGTACTTCACCCAAAATATATTACCGCTACGAACAATGGAAGACTTTTCTCGCAATCACTTTGTGAAGACTTATATTGGCAGGATACATTTATTTAAACTGTATCTTTATTACTCATTTCAGAAGCATCCACGCAATATGACTTGAC
>NW_026111835.1:0-40000 GCF_024679095.1 Eriocheir sinensis
GCCTCTTTGCGTTTTTAAATTCGCCCCTTATAAATTTATCACCTCCTCCTCCTCCTCCTCCTCCTCCTCCTCCTCTTCACACTTCGTCTTAATTGCAGTACTCTCACGCCACGCCTCATCACATCCTCCTCCTCCTCCTCCTCCTCCTCTTCCTCCTCCTCTTCACACTTCGTCTTAATTGCAGTACTCTCACGCCACGCCTCATCACATCCTCCTCCTCCTCTTCATCCTCCTCTTCACACCTCGTCTTAATTGCAGTACTCTCACGCCACGCCTCATCACATCCTCCTCCTCCTCCTCCTCCTCCTCCTCTTCACACCTCGTCTTAATTGCAGTACTCTCACGCCACGCCTCATCACATCCTCCTCCTCCTCCTCCTCTTCCTCCTCCTCTTCACACTTCGTCTTAATTGCAGTACTCTCACGCCACGCCTCATCACATCCTCCTCCTCCTCCTCTTCCTCCTCCTCTTCACACTTCGTCTTAATTGCAGTACTCTCACGCCACGCCTCATCACATCCTCCTCCTCCTCCTCCTCCTCCTCCTCCTCTTCACACTTCGTCTTAATTGCAGTACTCTCACGCCACGCCTCATCACATCCTCCTCCTCCTCCTCCTCCTCCTTCTCTTCGTCTTCATCTCCATTCTCCTCTTCCCTTTTAGTCTATCTTTTTATTATTTCCTTTTTATCATTTTTCTTTTTCATCATCTTTCTAAAGCATATTTCCTTTTCAAGGAAGAGGAGAAAGAGGAGAAGGGGAGGAGGAGGAGGAGGAGGAGGAGGAGGGGAGGAGGAGGAGGAGGAGGAGGAGAGAATATCGATCATTCAATTTTTCCCCTATTACCTCTTTCTTCCATTCCTATCCTTACTTCCTCTCTCTTTCCTCTTCTTTCTCTCTCCATATTCCTTTCCTCTTTCATTTGTTTTCCTCTACTTTATCATTATTTCCCTCCTCCTCCTCAACCCTTCTCTCCCCTTTATTCTCCTATATTATCTCTACCTCCATCCTTTTCTCTCCTCTCTCTCTCATTTCCTTTTCAATTCTCCCTCCCATTCTCTAGCTCGTCTCTCCTCCCTTCCTCTCTTCTACCCTCCTCTTCCCTTGTGTTTCCTATCTCCCTCTGTTATTCCTCCCTTCTCCCTTCTTTCCTCGTATTACTCTCTTCCCTGTTCCTCCATTCTCTCTCCCTCTCCCTCCCTTTCTCTCTCTCCCTTCACGCATCAAATCCTAACCCTCCTATATAATTTTTCCCTGTGTTCCTCCCCTCTTTTCCTCCCCTCTCTGTCCCCCCGCGCCACAAAATTACTCGCCTTTTACACTCGACATCCCTCCTCCTCCTCCTCCTCCTCCTCCTCCTCGTCGTCAGCAAGCAAACACTCAACGTCCCCTTCTCCTCCTCCTCCTCCTTCCCCCTTGTTTCCTCTCCAACACGCTACTCTCTCTCTCTCTCTCTCTCTCTCTCTCTCTCTCTCTCTCTCCAGCTCTTCCTTCATCATCATCCTCGCTTTCTGCTTATTCCTATGCTACTCATATTCTGTTGGTATTTTCTATTTTCTTTTCTTTTTCTTCGTTTCCTTCATGTCTACGTTTTGTTCTATTTCTTATTGTTTATCGGTTTCCTCTCTCTATTTTTATTTTTATTTTTTTCCCCATCTTTACGTCTTCTTCACTTACTATGTATCCTCCTTCTTTGTCTTCTCCTTCTTGTTCTGTTCAATCCCTTTCTTTTTATACTTTTTTCTTAATTTATAGTCTTTCTCCACTTTTCTCTCCCATCTTCTTCTTTTCTTCTTCTTCTTCTTCTTCTTCTTTTTCATCTTCTTGTTAATATTTTACTTCTTCGCCTTCTTTCTCTTCTTCAAATTCTTCCTTCTTTTTTATTATAAACTTCTTCCTTTCATCGTCTACCTCGTTTCTCTTTTTTTTCTTCATAATCTACATATTCTTCATCAACTTTAACATAACTCCCTCCTCCTCCTCCTCCTCCTCCTGCTCCGGACGTAAAGAAAAGCCTCTGCGTCGTTTCTATATTTCTTTGTGTTTACCATTGTTTTTTTGTACCGTGAGTGTGTATGGGGAGCACTCAGAATTTATGGCGTATATGTATGTAGAATCACGCCCCCCCTCTCTCTCTCTCTCTCTCTCTCTCTCTCTCTCTCTCTCTCTCTCTCACACACACACACACAAACACACAATGCAGGAAACTGAGCCTTGGTAGCAGTGGGGGCAGGCTCTGCCGGGCAAGGGGCGGCGGCCGCCACCAGCTTATTTTGTTGTAACTGCCGCCGCCTCGTTCACCGTGACTTTTGTCAAACATTTACAAAACAAATGAAGACAAAATTAGTGAGCACAATGTTCCCTAAAACCTGCAGCAAGCACAACATCCGACGCACCGTGCTCGGCACCTGCGTCGTGCTGGCCGCCGACGGCGGCGCCAGCGGCGGGGCTCGGCCCCGCAAGGTGACCATCACCCTTTGCCGGCGTCGGGGGTGCTGGCGAGCCCTCAGCTCGCGGAAGGTGGCCGCCTTCGCCTTCCCGGAGGCGTCCGGCCCCACCTCCGTCACTGCCCCGCTGGACCTGGAGTACCTCTTCAGGTGCAGCGGGAAACCAGACGCCGAAGCCACGCAGATCAAGATCTGTGTGGCGTACCGCCGCGGTGCAACTCGCAAGGCCCGCGTTAGCCTGGAGGAGTTCCTGGAGGCGCTGCTGGACGGAGGGCGACCTGGCAGCTTCTACTTGTACATCTATGAAGACAAAGTCGGCCTCCAGCAAGCCAGTCAGCAGTTCCAGGCCCTTCCCACAACATGGCCACTGGAACAGAAACCCGACAAGGAAAGAAGGCCATGTATACTGAAGGAAACACCGCCAATGATGAAGACACCTACAACGAATGGAAAGTTTACCTAGAAAAGGTGTTTGCGGTGGAAGATCATGACGATGACACTTACAATGACGATGACACTTACAATGACGATGACACCTACAATGATGAAGACACCTACAACGAATGGAAAGTTTACCTAGAAAAGGTGTTTGCGGTGGACGATCATGACGATGACACTTACAATGACGATGACACTTACAATGACGATGACACCTACAATGAACGGAAGGATCTCCCGGAAAGGGTGCTTACGGTGAAAGATAAAGATTTTGGCGAGGCGGCGCACGAGGTTGTGGAAGCCTCTGATGTCGATGCAACAGAAGAGGAGGAAGCCTCAAATGTTTCTGCCGCGAAAGAGGAAGAAGAAGCCTCTGATGTTGGTGACGCAGAAGAGAAAGAAGCCTCTGATGTTCCTGCCGCAGAGGATGAAGAAGAAGCCTCTGATGTCGGTGCCGAAGGAGATGAAGATGCCTCTGATGTCAGTGCCGAAGGAAGAAGAAACCTCTGATGTTCCTGCCGCTGAAGAGGAAGAAGCCTCTGATGTTACCGCCGCTGAGGATGAAGAAGCCTCTGATGTCGGTGCCGCAGAGGAGGAAGAAACCTCTGATGTCGGTGCCGCTGAAGAGGAAGAAGCCTCTGATGTTACCGCCGCAGAGGAGGAAGAAACCTCTGATGTCGGTGCCGCTGAAGAGGAAGAAGCCTCTGATGTTACCGCCGCAGAGGAGGAAGAAGCCTCTGATGTCGGTGCCGCAGAGGAGGAAAAAGCCACTGATGTCGGTGCCACAAGAGAGGAAGAAGCCTCTGATGTTCCTGCCGCAGAGGAGGAAAAAGCCACTGATGTCGGTGCCACAAGAGAGGAAGAAGCCTCTGATGTTCCTGCCGTAGAAAAGGAAGAAGCCTCTGATGTTCCTGCCGCAGAGGAGGAAAAAGCCACTGATGTCGGTGCCACAAGAGAGGAGGAAGCCTTTGACGTCGGTGCCGCAGAAGAGGAGGCACCACTGCACAGAGAAGCCCCTCGGGGCGAAGTCCATTCACCAGTGACCGTCCCTGCCGCCCCCGCCACAGCTTCCCTCGCCTACCGCAGCCTCACCGTGGCGCACAGATTCATCTCCCGCCTCGCAGGACCCAGTGACCGCCAGCTGGAGGACCTGCGGCGGAGCCACGGCGTCAGCATCGTGCGGGTCAGGCGAACCCTGCACATCAAGGGCGACAGGGACGCTGTGCTGCGGTGCCACCGCGACATACGCGACGAGATCGCCGAGTGGCGGAGGCGCGAGGCCGCTGAGGCTCAGTAAGCGAGCCACAGACATGCCTGTGACCCGTGACGGCCGCCTTAGCACCATGTTTCTTAGCATTTCTTATCATTTCTTGTCTTTCTTATCAATCTAGATATTCTGTTGTTGTTGTTGTTGTTGTTGTTGTTATCATAGCACCTCCCCTGCAAGATCACAACAGATCACTCGGTTCTGTTGAGTCATCGTGAGCCGGTTTCGAGTTTCGGGTGAAGGCGCTGAATGGAGCGGCTCAGATCCAGGATGAACTAGACAGAGTGTATGACTGGGTGGGGATGTGGCAGATAACATAAGAACATAAGAAGAACGTAGGAGTCTGCAAGAGGCTGGTAGGCCTGTACAAGGTAGCTCCTGTGAACCTAAGCTCCTGTGAATCTTACCCCACCTAATATCACTGTCCATGAATTTATCTAAGCTATTTTTGAATGTGACTATCGTACTGACACTCACCTCATGACTGCCCAGCCTGTTCCACTCATCCACCACTCTATTAGAAAACCAATTTTTGCCCATGTCCCTGTTGAATCTAAATTTATCCAGTTTAAAACCATTACTTCGTGTCCTACTCGGTTCTCTTACCATCGAAACCTTAATAATATCCCCCTTATTGAAGCCTTTCTTTCATTTATAAACCTCTATCAAGTCATCCTGGCACTGTCCGCCTTTCTAGAGAATGTAAGTTTAACAGTTTGAGTCTTTCTTCGTATGGCAAGTTTCTTAACCCGTGAATTATCTTAGTCATCCTTCTCTGTACCGATTCTAACAATATGATACTCATTCTGTAGTAAGTTGACCAGAACTGAACCACAAAACAAGAAACACACACACAAGGAAGAATAATGATGGTGGTGATGGTGGTGGTGATTATAATGAAGATAAAGAGGAAGCAGAAGATGATGAGGATAATTATGATGCTGAGGATGATGGAAGAGGAGGAAGTGGAGGTGGAGGAGGCGGAGGAGTAGGTGGAGAAGGAGGAAGAGGAGGAAGAGGAGGAGGAGAAGGAGGAGGAGGAGGTGAGCACAATAGTCCCATCACTTTCCTTTTCAACCTCCTCTTCCTCTTCCTCTTCCTCTTCCTTCTCCCTGCGGTCAGCGTCCTCTTGAGCGTTTGCATTTTCCTCTTAAGTTCGGGTAGAGAATATTTTTTTAACTAAACGTATATGAGAAAAAAGGTGGATTTTTTTCCTTCCAGCAACAACACAAAGAATAGATAGATTTTCAGGTCATAAACAACTTATTAGTTTAAAGGCATGGAACGGATGGTTGCAGAACATGAATAGTTTAGTTAAGTCATCGTGTCTAAAGCAAATCTTCGGTACTCGCGTGCTGCCATCCAGACGTCTGTTGCCTATCTCATTGATTTGAATGAATTGAATGACCTCTCGCGTGTTATAAGAATGATTTCCTTTCGTAAAATTGGTTAGTTTCTATTTTATGATCACATAAAATATTATTATCGCGGGTATTATTTTAATCATTGTTATTATTATTATTATTATTATTATTATTATTATTATTATTATTATTATTATTATTATTATTATTATTATTATTATTAGTGGTGGTAGTAGTGGTAGTAGTAGTAGTAGTAGTGGTAGTACTGGGAGAAGTTGTAGTAGTAGCAGTAATAGCAGTAGTAGTAGTAGCAGCAGTAGTAGTAGTAGCAGAAAGGTACAAGACAATAGGAGGGGGGGGGGAGACATGCGATAGACCGCGTCCCGCCCGCCGCCACAGACAAATTTTCAGTCATCGCCGAGTGTCCTCAGACTACCCACATGCCGTCCTGAAGACCACCTATCAACCAGGACTCTAGATTGGGGGGGGGGGGGGGTCGTGTTGCCACCAGTGTCTTGTGTTCGTGTGGTTGGAATGCTGGTTGCTCTGCTCTTGGTCAGTTTGTTCATCTATTCTTCGTCTTCGTTTTGTCCTGTCTTGCGTTGTTTCTTCTTACTATTTTAATTCGTTTCTTTTTTGGGGGGTTGTTGGTCTGCATCTTTGGTCCTTTATATTCCTTCTTTCTTTTGCTTTTACCTCCGCCTTTTTTGTCCCTCTATTCATTATTTCTTTTCTGTTTTTCTCATTTGTCCCTGTAAAAAGTTACCCTTCAAATATTGTAGTTAGCTCTGCATATCTCTCTCTCTCTCTCTCTCTCTCTCGAGCAGCGGGTGCGAACGGACGTCCCTCCCTAGCAGCTCCTTACCCCTGACCTACAGTGCCTTTCAAGTGTTTGCAGACTTTGCCAGTTTCTAGCATTCTGTCCAACACACTCCTGGACTTAGTGGCACCAGTGAGATATACTTTTGCCACTCTACAACCATGGATTCCTCTGCAATAAAGCTGCTACTGGACTCACAGAACCAAGCCTTTCGGAGCGCTCTGGATATTGTTGTGGAGCAGTTTAAGGCACGAGTAAGTAGTTTGGAGTCAAGGATACAAGAGCTAACAAGAAGTTTAGAGTTTACTCAAGCTGAGGTACTCGACTTAAAAGAAGATCTGAAAGCGGTACGCAAGTCAAACTCTGATAAAGAAACAACAGTCAATGATCTCAAGGGATGCAAAGGAGCTTGTTCAGCGTCTCAACTATCAAGACGACTACAGCCGTCGTAATAATTTGCGCATCACCGGCCTTAACGAAACAGCCGGTGAATCATGGGAACAGACTGATGCCCTCGTGTCATCCCTCTTGCAAAACAAGTTGGAACTTCCACCCATGGACCTAGAACGAGCGCACAGGGTCGGCACTGTTGGTTGGCCGTACTCACGAACAATAATTGCCCGATTTGAAAGATTCCAAGACCGTGAAGCAGTGATGCGTAATACAAGGAAATTGAAAGGCTCGGGCGTGTTCATCAATGAAGATCTCTGTCCTGCCTCACAGGAGGTGAAGAGAAGTCAAATGCCAGCCTTCAAACAAGCAAGATCTGAAGGAAAGATAGCCTTCTTCAAGCACACCAAACTCATCATCAAGGACAAGAGGGATCGACCCTGGGTGAAGCTTCAGTCGGCGGAGCGACATCTAGTGGTGCTGCTGACCTGACCCTTGGTAGTAACCCTGCCCGAACAACCAGTCGTGAGCTGTCCGGGGCTGGTGGACGTGGTGGTGGTGGATCTTCACCTGCTGCTGCTGCCGTGGACCTCACTGCACTTGCCGCAGTGGGCCTTGGTGCTCAGCCGGCTGGTGACATGGCTCCGCTTCCTGGTGCTACTGGGGAGGCGGGCCGTGAGGGCGCTCGTGCTGGCACTGACAAAACGCGTCCTGCTGGTGTTGGGGCGTCTGGTGTGGGCAAGAAGGCTTCGACTCCACGGGACTCGACGCCACACGCACTTCAACTCCAGAACAACCTCAGAAGTAAGCACAAGAAGTAGATCAACAGGTATCTATACAGTAGCTCTGTTCTACTGACGTGTCCAGTAAATATCATCCTTTGTTAATGGAACAAGTGGTATTTCCTCCACAACTTAAATAACTTTGCTCTTGCTAGTCTCTTAACTGCCAATGTCCTTCACAATATTCCACTACATGTTTTAGATAAAATGACCTACAAGCCTTTTTTATATCTTGATGGTGACCGTGCTTCAGATAATCTCTCCATTCAATATAATATTAGTGAACCTGCCAGCAATTACTTGTTCAGTGACAATATTATTAGTTCTCCTGACTCTCTTAATTTGTTTGCCCTCAACATCAGTAGCGTTCCTCTTCACCTGGAAAGTTGCTTGGATCAGTGTATCAACACTAGTAACTGTGTGTATGATGTGTTAGGCTTCTGCGAAACTCGCCTTAGTGATGCATTGTGTGAAATTTATTCCATTGATGGTTATAATAATTATTTTAATAATAAGAATACGCACGGTGGTGGTGTTGCCAGTTATATCAAGAAAACATTTCAAGTTCGCCAAATTTGTAATATCTCGTCAACTCCAACATCTGGAATCATTATTTTTAGAAACTATACAACCTAACAAGTTTATCGTTGGTATGATCTATAGACCACCGAATTCTAATACAGATGACTTTCTTGCATCTATGACTGATATTATTAGTATTGTATCCAGGTCTAAATTACCAGTTTACATCATGGGTGACTTCAACATTAATATTCTAAATCATGGTGAAAAAAGTTCTCAAAACTTGGTTAATTTATTTCACAGTTACTGCTATTTCTCCTCAATAAATAAACCTACACGTGTAACTAGAAACTCGGCAACAATAATTGATCACATCAGGACCAACAATTTTGATTATTATTTAACAAGCGGTATTATGTATAACTCAATTAGTGATCGTTTCCCTATTGTTAGTTCATTTTCATTAAACAACACTGTCTACTCACCTAGTACTGTTAATACTATAACCAGAAGAAATCTTTCCAATGAAAACATAAGTGCATCTAAAGCTGATTTAATTAACATTAACTGGAATTCAAATGCCTGTGATTATGGAGTAAATTATTTGTTTGACTGGTACATAACGAAATCTACTGATCTGTATAATAAGCACTTCCCGTTGGAGACATTAACAATTAAAGAAAAGCATATAGGCAAACCTTATATCACTTCTGCCATTAAGAATTCAATTAAACATCGTAACAAACTTCAAAAACTGTATGCCAAGTGGCCCCTTACTTATGAAAACGCCTTTAAATCCTATAGAAATAAATTAACAACGACCATAAGAACTGCCAAAGCAAATTACTATAAAAACAAATTGTCAAGTGAAGCAGGGGACTCCAAAAAGACCTGGTCTACTATAAATAGTCTACTCGGTAAAAAAACAAGTGAAACTTCCTTCATCTTTTTTATTCAATGGTGATACCGTAACAGATTCTTTTAATATAGCGAACGCTTTCAATAACTATTTCAGTAATATTGGCAACACGTTAGCCACGAACATCCCAGAGACCCAAACACCTTTTACCACTTATCTCCCCGAATCGGTTCCATTTTCTTTCTACTTACGACCCACTACACTACCAGAAGTTAAGTCTGTCATTCTTAATATAAAAGTCTCTTCCCCGGGACATGATGACATTAGTATTAAAATAATTAAGGAATGTTGTGACCTAGTTTCTCCCTTTTTAGTTTATATAATTAATACATCTTTTAAAGAAGGCTCTTTTCCAAGTCACCTGCAGATGGCACGTGTTGTTCCAATCTTTAAGAAGGGAGACTCTTCATTACCACTTAATTACAGACCTATTTCCATCTTACCAGCTTTAGCAAAATTTTTGAAAAAATGATGTCAGTAAGACTAATGAATTACCTGTCCAAACACTCACTCCTCACCTCCGTTCAGTATGGCTTCCGTCCTAAGTATTCTACTGAATTAGCACTTCACCATCTATGTCAAAATATTTACAATGCTTTGGATGCAAAAATGTTCCAGATAACTGTGTTCTGTGATCTCACTAAAGCTTTTGACACCATTTCTCATAACATTCTACTAGATAAATTGTTTGTTTATGGAATTCGTGGCAATGCGCATAATTGGTTCAAAAGTTACTTAGCACACAGGAAACTATGTACATCGTTTAACAATGTGTCATCGCCATATACAGATACTGCATGTGGTGTGCCCCAGGGATCAATTCTTGGCCCGATTCTTTTCTTAATTTATATCAATGACATAATTCATAGCAGCAATAAACTAAAATTCCTTTTATTTGCCGACGATACCACAATTTTCATTCAAGGACATGATCTTGAAGATATAACAAACACTTTAAATACTGAGCTTATCAATGTATCAAATTGGATCATGAGTAATAAATTAACATTAAATATTAACATAACTAAGTTCATGATTTCTAGTCCACTCACGACTCAGCCAGTTCATACATCAATAAAAATTAATAATTTTGCATTAAATGTAGTTACTGATTTTAAATTTTTAGGTATAACTATCGATAATAAATTAAAATGGAAACAACACATTGACATGGTAAAATCAAAAGTAGCCCTGCTAACGGGCGTAATATACAGACTAAGAGATTGTTTGAACCAAAACTCTTTACGGCAAATTTATTTATCTCTAATATATCCGCACCTTCTATACTGTTGTGCCATATGGGGAGGCGCCTATAACACCTTCATCGACAGCCTGATTATTTCACAAAAAAAACTCTTACGTGTTATGTTCTTTAAAGATCGGTATGCTCATACAAACTGTATTTTTAGAGATTTTAGGTTGTTAAAGCTTCCCGATATTACATACCTTCAAACTAACTTACTTGTACACAAAGCTCTTCACTCTTTCCCTGTATACCCTGGCTTTACTGTGATGCCCCGCTCTGTGCCCCGTAGAACTCATCAATTGCGTCCACCGTTATGCAGGACCACACACGCCCAGCAGAGTGTTCTGTCACGGGGATCAAAAAGCTGGAATAACTTGCCTCAGTCCCTTCTAAATAATGATAATCAAGTCTCATTTAAAAGAAAGTTATTTTCATTGTTACATGGTAATTATACTTAATATTTTTCAGTGAAATATATACCTTAACTACCTCACATTAAGGCATGTTAAAGAGTGCCTGCTATGCTTTCCCCCTATCCTTCTCCTTCCCCCTTTCCCTCCCTTCTCTACTGCTGCTACCACTACCACTACTACTACTACTACTACTACTACTACTACTACTACTACTACTAGAATATGTAATAGTAATGTTCAGGATCAGTATCACTATTATAATTTTATTATCACTATTATTATTATTATTATTATTATTATTATTATTATTATTATTATTATTATTATTATTATTATTATTATTATTATTATTATTATTATTATTATTATTATTATTATTATTATTATTATTATTATTATTATTATTATTATGCGTTACTACTGTCACTATTATCATGTTTATCATTATTATCATGTCTATCATTATTATCATGTCTATCATTATTATCATGTCTATCATTATTATCATGTCTATCATTATTATCATGTCTATCATTATTATCATGTCTATCATTATTATCATGTCTATCATTATTATCATGTCTATCATTATTATCATGTCTATCATTATTATCATGTCTATCATTATTATCATGTCTATCATTATTATCATGTCTATCATTATTATCATGTTTATCATTATTATCATGTCTATCATTATTATCATGTCTATCATTATTATCATGTCTATCATTATTATCATGTCTATCATTATTATCATGTCTATCATTATTATCATGTCTATCATTATTATCATGTCTATCATTATTATCATGTCTATCATTATTATCATGTCTATCATTATTATCATGTCTATCATTATTATCATGTCTATCATTATTATCATGTCTATCATTATTATCATGTCTATCATTATTATCATGTCTATCATTATTATCATGTCTATCATTATTATCATGTCTATCATTATTATCATGTCTATCATTATTATCATGTCTATCATTATTATCATGTCTATCATTATTATCATGTCTATCATTATTATCATGTCTATCATTATTATCATGTCTATCATTATTATCATGTCTATCATTATTATCATGTCTATCATTATTATCATGTCTATCATTATTATCATGTCTATCATTATTATCATGTCTATCATTATTATCATGTCTATCATTATTATCATGTCTATCATTATTATCATGTCTATCATTATTATCATGTCTATCATTATTATCATGTCTCATTATTATCATGTCTGTCATTATTATTATTTTTTTTTAGTCATTATCATTATTATTAGTAATATTGTTATGAAACTATTATTACTGTTAGTAGCATTTTTGTTGCTATTGTTATTGTTATTATTAGTATTAGTATTATCACTTTGTTCTATTAATCAGGAACAAAAGCCTATTTTCATTAATTTTGTATTGGGGTGCACATGTATATAGTATGCATTCTGAGTTAGCCATACTTCATTTTTTTGCAATCTTTAATATATTTTTGAGAGACCTTGTCGCACCTGTTATGCTCACTTATATAAATATATATAACATGTAGTCCATAAGAGAGCTACGGCTCAATGGACTAGTGGCTTTTAAAGACAATGTGTAAAATAATCTATGTAACTACCTTGAGGCCAATAAATCAATCAATCAATCAATCAATCAATCTTCTTCCTCTCTTTACTGTCCTCTATGTCTTTCCTCCATTTCATTTCCTCTTCCGTTTCTCCTTCTCGTCTTTCTTCCTTTTCTATTTCTTTTTTTATCATTTACTCCTCATGCCTCACTTCCCTTCCTCCTTTCCTCTCCTCTTTCTCTCATTTTCTCTTCTTCTGTTTGCTTGTTTTTTTTATTATTTCCTTTCCTTTCCCTTCCTTTTCTTCTCTTCCACTACGTTTCCTCTCCTTTCCTTTCTTTTCCTTCTCTTATTTCCTTTCCTTTCCCTTCCTTTTCTTCTTTCACCTCGTTTCCTCTTCTTTTCTCTCTTTTCTCTCTCTTTTTTTCCTTTCCTTTCCCTTCCTTTTCTTCTCTTTCATTTCGTTTCCTCTCCTTTTCTTTCTTTTCCTCCTCTTATTTCCTTTACTTTTCTTTCCTTTTTCTCTCCTTCACTTCGTTTTCTCTCCATTTCTTTCTCTTCCTTCTCTTATTTCCTTTCCTTTCCCTTCCTTTTCCTCTCCTTCACTTCGTTTTCTCTCCTTTTCTTTCTCTTCCTTATCTTTTTTCCTTTCCTTTCCCCTCCTTTTCTTCTCTTTCATTTCGTTTCCACTCCTTTTCTTTCTTTTCCTCCTCTTATTTCCTTTATTTTTCTTTCCTTTTCCTCTCCTTCACCTCGTTTTCTCTCCTTTTCTTTCTCCTCCTCCTCTTATTTCCTTTCCTTTCCTTTCCTTTCTTTTCTTTTCCCCTCTTGTTTCGTCTTCCTTCCTTCCCTGCTTGTTCTTTCTTTTCCTACTTCCTCATTCCTTTAGTGTTCTTTCTTTCTCCTTTCCCGTCTTCTCTCTCTCTCTCTCTCTCTCTCTCTCTCTCTCTCTCTCTCTCTCTCTCTCTCTCTCTCTCTCTCTCTCTCTCTCTCTCTCTCGTTCTTTTTCTCGTTCTCTTTTTCTCGTTCTCTTTTTTGTTCTTTTCTCGTTCTTTTCATTTTTCTTTTTTCAGTTTTCTTTTCTAAGTTTTCTTTTTTTCGTTCTCTCTTGTTCTCTTTCATTCTCTTTTGTTCTCTTTTTCCTCTTTCATTCTCTCTCCCTCTTCCCCCTCCCTCCCCCACTCTCTCCCCTCCCTCACCCTCTCTCCCTCCTCCTCCCCCTCCCTCCCCCTCCCTCTCCCTCACTCCTGGCACGGTGAAAAAGCCAGGCCAGGAGGGGTCGCGCCACGTCACCTCAAGTTTAAATGAGTTTCTTGGCTCCGGACGAAAGTAATTGCAATAACAGGTGGCGAGTGACAAGCTGTGATTATGTGGCGCTGGGAAATTCCTCTAACCCCTCCCTTTTTACTCCTTTGCCTCCTCCTCCTCCTCCTCCTCCTCCTCTTCCTCTTCCTTCCTCGTTTAAGAAAGGTGGAGAAGATTGGGTGGAAAGGTAGGTGCGTAGATGAGGAGGCGAGGAAGAGGGTAAAGAGAAAGGCAGATAAGAGATTTGGAATGTAGAATGAAGTCTGATTATGTTGAGGGTGAGAAATTCCTCCTACTAACCCTTCCCTTCCTACTCCTTGCCTCCACCTCCTCCTCCTCCTTGCCTCCTCTTCCTCTTCCTCCCTTGTTTGAGAAAGGTGGAGAGCCAGATGGTAAGATGCGTGGATGAGGAGGAAGGTGAATAGATTTTTTTTTTTTTTTTTACAGCTAAGGAGACAGCTCAAGGGCGTAAAGAAAAAAAAAAAAAAAAGGCCCGCTACTCACTGCTCCCGAACAGAGGTTAAAGGAGTGTCCAAAATCAGAGGTCAATTTCGGGAGGAGAGGTGTCCTGATACCCTCCTCTTGAAAGAGTTCAAGTCGTAGGCAGGAGGAAATACAGATGAAGGAAGATTGTTCCAGAGTTTACCAGCGTGAGGGATGAAAGAGTGAAGATGCTGGTTAACTCTTGCATAAGGGGTTTGGACAGTATAGGGATGAGCATGAGTAGAAAGTCGAGTGCAGCGGGGCCGCGGGAGGGGGGGAGGCATGCAGTTAGCAAGTTCAGAAGAGCAGTCAGCGTGGAAATATCGATAGAAGATAGAAAGAGAGGCAACATTGCGGCGGAATTTAAGAGGTAGAAGACTATCAGTATGAGGAGGAGAGCTGATGAGACGAAGAGCCTTAGCCTCCACTCTGTCCAGAAGAGCTGTGTGAGTGGAGCCCCCCCACACATGAGATGCATACTCCATACGAGGGCGGACAAGGCCCTTGTATATGGACAGCAACTGTGCAGGGGAGAAGAACTGACGGAGACGGTACAGAACGCCCAGCCTCGAGGAAGCTGATTTAGTAAGAGATGAGATATGAAGTTTCCAGTTAAGATTTTGAGTTAAGGATAGACCGAGGATGTTTAGTGTTGAGGAAGGTGATAGCTGGGTGTTGCCAAAGAATAGGGGATAGTTGTTTGGAAGATTGTGTCGAGTGGATAGGTGGAGAAACTGTGTTTTTGAGGCGTTGAAGGACACCAGGTTCTTCTTGCCCCAATCGGAAATAATAGTAAGGTCTGAGGCTAAGCGTTCTGCAGCCTCCAGCCTTGAGTCGTTAAGTTCCTGAAGGGTGGGTCTTCTATTAAAAGAAGTTGAATAATGCAGAGTGGAATCATCGGCGTAGGAATGGATAGGACAGTTCGTTTTGGAAAGAAGATCATCAATGAACAACAGAAAAAGAGTGGGAGATAGGACAGAACCCTGTGGGACACCACTGTTAATAGATTTAGGGGAAGAACAGTGACCGTCTACCACGGCAGAAATAGAACGGTCAGAAAGGAAACTGGAGATAAAGGTACAGAGAGAAGGATAGAAACCGTAGGAGGGTAGTTTAGAAAGCAAAGATTTGTGCCAGACCCTATCAAAAGCTTTTGATATGTCCAGCGCAATAGCAAAAGTTTCACCGAAACGGGTAAGAGAGGATGACCAAGAGTCAGTTAAGAAGGCTAAGAGATCACCAGTAGAACGCCCCTTGCGGAACCCATACTGGCGATCAGATAGAAGGTCAGAAGTGGAAAGGTGCTTTTGAATCTTCCGGTTAAGGATTGATTCAAAAGCTTTAGATAGACAAGAAAGTAAAGCAACAGGACGGTAGTTTGAGGGATTGGAGCGGTCACCCTTCTTAGGTACAGGCTGTATGAAGGCATACTTCCAGCAAGAAGGAAAGGTAGATGTTGACAGGCAGAGGCGAAAGAGTTTGACCAGGCAGGGTGACAGCACGGAGGCACAGTTTTTAAGGACAATAGGAGGCACTCCATCAGGTCCATAAGCCTTCTGAGGATTGAGGCCAGAGAGGGCATAGAAAACATCATTTTGAAGAATCTTTATAACAGGCATAAAGGAGTCAGAGGGGGGATGAGTAGGAGGAATATGCCCAGAATCGTCCAGAGTGGAGTTTTTAGAAAAAAGTTTGAGAGAAGAGTTCAGCCTTAGAGATAGATAAGAGATTTGGATAGGAAAATGAGGTAAGATTATTTTGGGCCCGGGAAATTTCTACTGCCTGAACCTTCCTACCCTTTGCCTTCTCCTCCTCCTCCTCTTCTTCCTCCTCCCTCGTTCAAGAAAGATGGAGAGAACTGAGTGGAAGGAAAGGTAGGGAAAGGTAAGGAAGAAGGTAAATGAATGGTAGATTAGAGATTTGGATAGTAAAATGACAAGTGATTCGCATCCTCCTCCTCCCTTGTTTAAGAAAGGTGAAGATTGGGTGGAAAGGTAGATATGTAGGTAGATGAAGAACCAGGTATTGGAAAGGTAAAATAGTAGAGAGAAAGTTAGTAGAGAAAGAGATAGGTAAGATAGTTGATGAAAAGTAGAAAGAAGGAAAAAGGTAAAGAAAAAGATAGATAAGAGATTTGGATGTTAGAATGAGTAGGAGAAAAAGGAAGGAAATGAAGAGAATGATAGAAAAAGAGATTTGGGCAGCACGAAGATAAACTAGGAGGATGAAGAGAAAATAAATAACGAGATTTGGATAGTGGAATATGAGGTAGAAAGAGTGAAGAAGGAGAGGAAAAAGATACATAGAGGGATTTGGATTGTAAAAATGAATAGTAAAATGAGAATGAATTAGAATGATGATAAAAGAGTAGAATGAGCAGATAGATACGTGACTGAAGAAATGTATAGGTAGATAGATAGTTGGATAGATGAATAGAAAAGCTGATAAGGGTTACACAGATAGATAGATAACTAGATGAATGTAAACAGATAAGAGAACACGTAGATTACAGGTGTGAACTGAATGAAAAATGAATGGAAAAAAAATGAAAAAGAAAGAAATGAAAAATGAAAAACGAAGTGAACTGAATGAAAAAAAAAAGAAAAATGCAGTGAATGAATAATGGACTAGATGAAAAATAAAAAATGTGAAAAATGATTTGAATGAAAAAAAAAGAATGAAAAATATAAAAAAGAAATGAGAATAAAGTAAGTGAAAAATGAATGAAAAATTAAAAAAATGAATGAAAATGAAAAAAATGAGAAATGAAGTGCATGAAAAATAAAAACAATTAATGAAAGTGAAAAAATTAATGAAAAATACAGAAAATGAATAAAAATGAAAAAATGAATGGAAAATGAAAAAAAATGAATCAAAAATGAGGTGAATGAAAACTTAAGTGAATGAAAAATGAACTGCATGAAAAATAAATGAAGGTAGATAAAAACGTGATTGGAAAAGTATATAAATAGAGAGTCAAATAAACGAATATAAAAAGGATAAAGGTTAATAAAAGCTAACTAGATAGATAAATAAACGAACTTAACAGGCTAATCTATCCATAAATTCAATACAAAAATGATAGCTTGATAAACAGATAGAGGCAGACTGATAGATAGATATGGATAGATAAATCAGTAAACACATGAAGGTTATTACACACGAATATTTATGTATGCATGAATGAATGTTGGTGAGTGAATGCAATACGTGTTCATGGATGCTTGTATACAGACAGACAGACAGACAGACAGACAGACAGACAGGCAGTGACCAACAAACAGACAGATTAACAGAAAAACGGACAGAGAAAATGATACAAAAACGCTAACAGAAATATAAACAAATAGACAAACTAACAGACAGACAGACACAGAAAAAACAGACACAAGGACAAAATGCATAAAAACACATACAAACACACAAAAAGATGGAAAAATAGATTGACTAACCAACATACATACATACAGACAGACTGACAGACAGACAGACAGTAAGACAGACAGACAGACAGACAGACACAGACACAGACACACACACACACACACACACACACACACACACACACACACACACACACACACACACACACACACACAGGTTTTGCACTGGGCTAAAAAAAACATAAAACGTTAAATGTTTGGCCTAAAAAGTTTTGAAACATTAATTTGCAAAAGTTGTTGTTGACTAAGAGCACCTGATTAGCATACTCTCTCTCTCTCTCTCTCTCTCTCTCTCTCTCTCTCTCTCTCTCTCTCTCTCTCTCTCTCTCTCTCTCCTCTCTCTCTCTCTCCTCTCTCTCTCTCTCATAAATTTCCTTCTATTTGTTTATTTAATCTTGTTCTTCCTCCTCCTCCTCTTCCTCCTCCTCCTCCTCCTCCTCTTTCTCCTTCTCTTACTCTTTCTCTTTTTCTTTCTTTCCTCTTCTCTCTTTCTTTTCTCCTCTCTTCTTCTCATTCAGTGTCTTCTACTTTATTTCTTTCACTTTCTCTTAATCTTCCTCATCTTCATCATAATCATCTGTTCCTATCTACCCTTCCTCCCTTGCCTACCTATCAACCTCCTCCTTATCATCCTCCTCCTTCCCTTCTCTTCCCTTCCCTTCTCTTCCTCCTTTCCCTTTCCTTCCCTTCCCATCCTCCTTACTTATCTACCTACCTCTCCTACCTTCCCCTTTCCTTCCTACCCCTTTCCTTCCCCTTCCTCTCATACCCCTCCATTCCTTCCTTCCTTGTCATCATCATCATCATCATCACCCTTTCCCTATGACGTCACCACTGAGAAAAAAACAAGTAAAGAAGAAAAAAACAAGAAATAAGGAAAGGGGTCAAAATGAAAAGACAAAATCAGTGAGTTAAAAAAATAGAATAAGAAAAATCAATAGTGAAATAAAAGCCAGAAAACGAGTAAAATAATAAGGAAGAAGAAGAACAACAAATACAAGAAAACAAGAAGAACAAAAAAGAAAAAAAGAAAAAAAAACATGCAGGAAAAAAGGAAAAAAGGTAAAAAAAAAAAATCGTGCTCCTATATTGTGGGCGGACTCGGCTCCTTGAATGTAAATCAGGCGGCGTATTGTCAACAGGTGCGCGCGGACAGGTAAAGAGGAGGGGGTGAAAGGTGAGGTGAGGTTACAGCGTGAAGGAGGTGGTGATGACGAGGACTGGTGGTGGTGTTAGTGGTGGTGATGTTATGTAGCGGTGTTAGTGGTGATGGGTGATGACTGGAATGGAGATGAGTGGAGTGGTGACTGACTACAAGGTGTGGCTATGTTATGAGGCTAATGAATGGTGAAGAGAGGGATGGGGAGAGTGAGTGTGAATGTGATTGTCGTGTGTGTGTGTGTGTGTGTGTGTGTGTGTGTGTGTGTGTGTACTACCCGTGAACATTTCGAATCACACACATACGCACACACACGCACAAAGTTATCTCGCTCCTAAACTAATTCCGTACAACTCGGCACATCAATGGAAAAAAAAATTAATGCAAAACACAGTCTAAACAAATACTCACCGGCGCTGGATGGATTTTTATGGCTCGATCGGCGCGGCCAAACTCGGCGAGGCGGCCCCTGAAAAATACAGCAAGAAAACATTGGCGTAATTAATGACTTTTTCCGAGTTATTATTAGTATTAGAATTATTATTAGGAGTAGTAAAGTAGTAGTAGTAGTAGTAGTAGTAGTAGTAGTAGTAGTAGTAGTAATGGTTTTAGTAGTAATAGCAATATGGTGTTGATAATGGTGATGGTGACCGTAGTGGTGATTAAGTTATGGTGATGGTAGTGAAGCTCGTGGTAGTGATATGTCGGCAGTGGTGGAGTCGGTAGTGGTGATTAATGGTACTGGTAGTGGTGGTGATGGTTGAGGTAGTGTTGACGATAGAGGTGGTGGTGGTGATGGTGGTGGTGATTATAGAGGCAGAACACACACTACCACCACCACCACCTCCACCAGAACCAATATCGGAAAAAGTATTGGGCCAACATATTTTTTGAGATATTTATAACCAGCCAGTAGTTGCCCTTTCTTTCCGCCCTTATAATTAGGTGTAGGTGCACGTGGGTAGGCTGGCCTGCTCCCAAAGATGGATTAGTTAGTAAGCTTTTGTCCTATTCTTTGTCCTTTTTTAAATTAGAGAGAGAGAGAGAGAGAGAGAGAGAGAGAGAGAGAGAGAGAGAGAGAGAGAGAGAGAGAGAGAGAGAGAGAGAGAGAGAGAGAGAGAGAGATTAGCTCAGAGATAGCCTGGAGATACCTTTTTATTTTCCTCCCTTCCTTCCTTCCTCCCTGGTGTTTCCTGCCGTCCCGTTTGATGTTTTCTCTCTTTTTCCTCCATTTCCCCTTCCTCCTCCCTCCTCCTTCTCTCCATCACTTTTGCTGTTTTCCTTTTCAGTCCTACTTTTTTATTCCTTACTTCCTACCTCCGTCCCCTCCCTACTACCTTATTATATCTCTCCATTACCTCTTTACTTCCTTCCTTCCTTCCTTCTATACTCGCCTCACAGTTCCCTACTCCCTTTCTTTCTTACTTCCTTTTTCCTCCTTTACTTTCTTTTTTCCCCTTAGTTTCTCCTTTTCCTGGTTTCTTCCTCCCTTTTCCTTTTCCTCCATTTTCAGCTTTTATCCCTCTCTCCATTATTGGCGTTCCTTCATCTTCTCCTCAGTCCCTGTCACGCCTCTCTTATTATCCACCATTTCACTTTCTCTATCGTCCACTTTCTCTCTCTCTTTTCCCTACACTTTTTTCTCTCCCTCCAATCACACATTTTTCCGTAACTTTCCAAATATTTTCTCTTTTTTCTTCCACTAACAGCTCCTATTTTCCTTCCCTCTCTTTCTTCCTCCTCGCATTTACACCTTCCTTTACCACCTTCCCTTTCAGTTTCTTCCTCCACCTCTTTCTCCTTTCACTTCCAGCTCCATTTTTTCTCCTTTCCTTTCTATTACCTCTTCCGCCGGTGACGTCACGGCCGTAACCTCGGGGCAAATACCAGTGTTATTATTCTAATTCATATATTCCGCACAATACTTAAGATGGTGGGAGTAAACAATTATTGAAGAGAAAAATGCTCACTTCTTACCCCACAGGGCCGTTATTTTAAACGTATCGAGCTGCCTTTACGACTATTCCCAAGGCCGCGGAGAAGCTTGGCCAAGTTGTCACGGGTGACTTTACCATTCATGACGCTGAAGGCGTGTACAGCCATCACTACGATCACAAAACAGTCCGTGAATACCCCGGCAACTTCAACGAGAGGCTTTTCAAACAGGCGAGCCGAGGCGAAGATTACTTTATAAATAAGACCTTCCATCCAGCCAATCAGATCCCGTAGCTAAGCACACCCTCCCTCCATCAAGCCAATCAGCTCCCGTAGCGATCTTCACTACAAAAGGTGCAACTAGCTCTAGATTCAGCCCTATGCAATGTCAACTCTGTGCTCCCTAAAACGGCATATCGCAAACCGAGGTGATGTGGTAAATCTCGACCCTATACAGGGTAAGAAAAAGGAGAAGGGTGACTCCATCTCAAGAAATAAAAATCGCGGGGCTGATCCCCGAGGCCACGCGAGACACACCAACAGACACACACACACACACACACACACACACACACACACACACACACACACACACACACACACACACAGAGGATAATGAGGCAGGGACTAATTGACTAACGCTCTGCCGTGACAGGATAGGGAGGCTTCCCTCCAATAAGGAACAACAAGAGGAGAGGGCCTCCCAGAGGAGTTGAAGCAACTCCAGGGCCGCTGCCGAAGCTGATGTCGGTCTGCTCCTGCTGCGACAGGAAAAGTTCTCGCGTGTTATTCGCCTAGCTCACGCAGCACGCACGCACTCACCCCGCAACGCATGCCAGCACGAACTCACTCCCCACCGCACGCTCGCTCGCACTCACCCCCCCAACGCACGCACGCACGCACCAACGCAAGCACACACGCACGAACGATCGGACGCACAAGCACGCACCCAGCCCCACCGCACGCTCGCACGCACGAACGCAAGAACACACGCAAGAACGAACGGACGAACACACGCTCGCATTACCCATCCCCAACGCACGCTCGCACGCACGAACACGAATAATACACACGCACGAAGGAGCGGATGAACACACGCTCGCACGCACGAATACGAGTACACACGCACGAAGGAACGGACGAACACACGCTCGCACGCACCCATCCCCAGCGCACGCTCGCACGCACGAACACGAGTACACACACGCACGAAGGAACAGATGAACACACGCTCGCACGCACGAACACGAGCATAAACACGCACGAAGGAACGGACGAACACGCTCGCACGCACGAACACGAGTATACATACCCACGAAGGAACGGACGAACACACGCTCGCAGGCACTGACCGCCCAACGCACGCAGCACAAGCACTCACACACGCAAGCACGCACACGTACCCACGTACCCACGCATGCACACGCACACACACTCACGTACAGACGCACGCACCGCAAGCATGCAGGCACGCACGCACGCACACACACAAGCAAGCACGCAGCCACGCACGAAAAAACGCACGAACTCACGCAAGTACGTAAGCACGCACGCACGCACGCAAGCACGCACGAAGGCACGGACACTCTGATGACGACCCAGGCAACAAGGCACCCTGACACTCCCTGGACACTCTCTGAACAATGGATGGACACTCTGATGACGACCCACGCATCTAGCATTAAGGCCTTAGGTGTTGTGTGTTGGGTAGGGTTGCTGACTCCTCTGGGGTGAAGGAGACTCATCCTGAGCAGCATACAGCACCAAGATAAGGCGATACAGCTACCCAGCACAAGGAAACGGAAAATAAAGAAAATAACACCGAAGAATTAAGATTACAATATAAAGAACACAAAAATAAAGAAGTGATAGAAACGCAAAATCAAGAAAAGGAAAAAAATCTAGCAGAGTAAGTCCTTTGGTGCTGTGTGTTGGGTAGGGTTGCTGACTCCTCTGGGGTGAGGGAGACTCATCCTGAGCAGCATACAGCACCAAGATAGGGCGATACAGCTAGCCTGCACAACATCAGGAAACGTAAAATAAATAAAAATATCATCGAAGAATGGATATTACTGAAAAAAGGAACACGATAATAAAGAACTTGTAGAAAAACATCATGAAAGTGAGAGCCAATCATTGTGGCAAGCATTAAGGCCTTTGGTGTTGTGTGTTGGGTAGGGTTGCTGACTCCTCTGGGGTGAGGGAGACTCATCCTGAGCAGCATACAGCACCAAGATAAGGCAATATAGCTAGCCAACACAACACCAGGAAACGGAAAATAATGATAAAGAACACCGAAGAATGGATATTACTGAAAAGGAGCACGAGAATAAAGATGTGATAGAAACACAACATCATGAAAGTGAAACAACTCATTGAGGCAAGCATTAAGTCCTTTGGTGTTGTGTGTTGGGTAGGGTTGCTGACTCCTCTGGGGTGAGGGAGACTCATCCTGAGCAGCATACACCACCAAGACAAGGCGATACAGCTAGCCTGCACAACACCAGGGAACGAAAAAAAAAAATAATAATAACACCGAAGAATGGATATAACAAAAAAAAAAAAAAAAACATCACGAGAAAAATAAAGTGATAGAAACACAACATCAATAAAAGGTAAAAATAAATAGAATTAAGGCCTTAGGTGTTGTGTGTTGTGTAGTGGTGCTGACTCCTCTGGGGTGAGGGAGACTCATCCTGAGCAGCATACAGCACCAAGATAAGGCGATACAGCTAACCTGCACAACGCCAGGAAACGGAAAATTAAATACCGAAGAAACGATATTACAGAAAAATAATACGAAAATAAAAAAAAGTCATGGAAACACAACATGGACTGACACTCTGATGACGACCCACGCAACAAGGCCCCCTGACACTCCCTGGACACTCTCTGATCAATGGACGGACACTCTGATGACGACCCACGCAACAAGGCCCCTGACACTCCCTGGACACTCTCTGATCAATGGACGGACACTCTGATGACGACCCACGCAACAAGGCCCCTGACACTCCCTGGACACTCTGAACACTGCCCTGACCATTTGCAACAAAAAATCTCCTCACGACGTAACCTAAAAGACAAAACTTCTGACAAAAAAAAAAAATAGTTAACTTTCCAAACTATAACGAAATAGTTGTCACCAACAAGACATCAACATAAAGAAGCCATAAAAAAGAAAAAGAAAAAAAGCAACAAAGAAATCTACTCAAGCAGTAGTAAAAAAAAAAAAGACCTAACAAATCTAAAAAGGTCAACTCCTGATCAGTCAAAAAATAAAAAAAATAAAAACATATAATGCCAAAATGTAACGAAACGTATGAACTCAAAAGCAAGAAAGAAAAGTAAAAAAAAGAAAAAAAAATTAACCAAAAATCAAATCAACACCAAAAAAAACGAAACTGAGGAAAACTAAGACTAAGAGAAAAAAGAAAACCGGCAGCGGCTTGATTATCTTTGGCTTCAGCCTGGCTTAGATGGACAGACGAAGGAACACAGAAAGAAAGGAATAAAGGACGAACTGAAGTGTTAGAGAAGGAAGAAAGAAAAGAATATTATTATAAAGAAAAAATTATAGGAGAGAGGGAAGAATGGAGGGAAGGAAGGAAAAAATGAAGAAAGAAAGGAAGAAAAATATAAAGAATAGGAGAAAGGGAGGAAGTAAACAAAGAAGGCAACAAAGCAGATGTAGATTCAGAAAAAAATATACAGATGGACGGAATGAGATGAAAGGAAGAAAGAAAGGAAGAAAAATAGTTGCCTGGGTGGGATGCTGACGCTGGCTTAGTGTTCAGGGTGAAATGCTGACCCTGGCTTAGTGTTCAGGGTGAAATGCTGACCCTGGCTTAGCGTTCAGGGTGGGATGCTGACCCTGGCTTAGTGTTCAGGGTGAAATGCTGACCCTGGCTTAGTGTTCAGGGTGAAATGCTGACCCTGGCTTAGTGTTCAGGGTGGGATGCTGACCCTGGCTTAGTGTTCAGGGTGGGATGCTGACCTGGTTTAGTGTTCAGGGTGGGATGCTGACCCTGGCTTAGTGTTCAGGGTGAAATGCTGACCCTGGCTTAGTGTTCAGGGTGGGATGCTGACCCTGGCTTAGTGTTCAGGGTGGGATGCTGACCCTGGTTTAGTGTTCAGGGTGGGATGCTGACCCTGGCTTAGTGTTCAGGGTGAAATGCTGACCCTGGCTTAGTGTTCAGGGTGGGATGCTGACCCTGGCTTAGTGTTCAGGGTGAAATGCTGACCCTGGCTTAGCGTTCAGGGTGGGATGCTGACCCTGGCTTAGTGTTCAGGGTGGGATGCTGACCCTGGCTAAGTGTTCAGGGTGAAATGCTGACCCTGGCTTAGCGTTCAGGGTGGGATGCTGCTTAGTGTTCAGGGTGGGATGCTGCTTAGTGTTCAGGGTGGGATGCTGCTTAGTGTTCAGGGTGGGATGCTGCTTAGTGTTCAGGGTGGGATGCTGCTGCTTAGTGTTCAGGGTGGGATGCTGCTTAGTGTTCAGGGTGAAATGCTGACCCTGGCTTAGTGTTCAGGGTGGGATGCTGCTTAGTGTTCAGGGTGGGATGCTGACCCTGGCTTAGTGTTCAGGGTGGGACGCTGCTGAGTGTCCAGGGGGGTATGCTGCTTAGTGTTCAGGGTGGGATGCTGACCCTGGCTTAGTGTTCAGGGTGGGATGCTGCTTAGTGTTCAGGGTGGGATGCTGCTTAGTGTTCAGGGTGGGATGCTGCTTAGTGTTCAGGGTGGGATGCTGCTTAGTGTTCAGGGTGGGATGCTGCTTAGTGTTCAGGGTGGGATGCTGCTTAGTGTTCAGGGTGGGATGCTGACCCTGGCTTAGTGTTCAGGGTGGGATGCTGCTTAGTGTTCAGGGTTGGATGCTGACCCTGGCTTAGTGTTCAGGGTGGGATGCTGCTTAGTGTTCAGGGTGGGATGCTGACCCTGGCTTAGTGTTCAGGGTGGGATGCTGCTTAGTGTTCAGGGTGGGATGCTGACCCAGGCTTAGTGTTCAGGGTGGGATGCTGACCCAGGCTTAGTGTTCAGGGTGGGATGCTGACCCAGGCGAAGTGTTCAGGGTGGGATGCTGCTAGTGTTCAGGGTGGGATGCTGACCCAGGCTTAGTGTTCAGGGTGGGATGCTGCTTAGTGTTCAGGGTGGGATGCTGATTAGTGTTCAGGTGGGATGCTGCTTAGTGTTCAGGGTGAGATGCTGCTTAGTGTTCAGGGTGAAATGCTGACCCTGGCTTAGTGTTCAGGGTGGGATGCTGCTTAGTGTTCAGGGTGAAATGCTGACCCTGGCTTAGTGTTCAGGGTGGGATGCTGCTTAGTGTTCAGGGTGGGATGCTGCTTAGTGTTCAGGGTGGGATGCTGACCCAGGCTTAGTGTTCAGGGTGGGATGCTGCTTAGTGTTCAGGGTGGGATGCTGCTTAGTGTTCAGGGTGGGATGCTGACCCAGGCTTAGTGTTCAGGGTGGATGCTGACCAGGCTTAGTGTTCAGGGTGGGATGCTGACCCTGGCTTAGTGTTCAGGGTGGGATGCTGACCCAGGCTTAGTGTTCAGGGTGGGATGCTGACCCAGGCTTAGTGTTCAGGGTGGGATGCTGACCCAGGCATAGTGTTCAGGGTGGGATGCTGACCCAGGCATAGTGTTCAGGGTGGGATGCTGACCCAAGCATAGTGTTCAGGGTGGGATGCTGACCCTGGCTTAGTGTTCAGGGTGGGATGCTGACCCTGGCTAAGTGTTCAGGGTGGGATGCTGACCCTGGCTTAGTGTTCAGGGTGGGATGCTGACCCAGGCTTAGTGTTCAGGGTGGGATGCTGACCCAGGCTTAGTGTTCAGGGTGGGATGCTGACCCAGGCTTAGTGTTCAGGGTGGGATGCTGACCCTGGCTTAGTGTTCAGGGTGGGATGCTGACCCTGGCTTAGTGTTCAGGGTGGGATGCTGACCCTGGCTTAGTGTTCAGGGTGGGATGCTGACCCTGGCTAAGTGTTCAGGGTGGGATGCTGACCCTGGCTCAGTGTTTAAGGTGGGATGCTGACCCTGGCTAAGAGTTCAGAGTGGGCTGTTGGTCCTGGCTTAGAGTTCAGGGTGGGATGCTGACCCTGGTTTAGCGTTCAGGGTGGGATGCTGACCCTGGCATAGTGTTCAGGGTGGGATGCTGACGACAGTAGGAGCCTGTGGCGGGTGATGCGAGGGACAGGATGCGGTGTCGGGGTGGCGTGCAGAATGACAGAATGAGGCGGTTGCGGGGTGCTGAGGGACAGGAGGAGGCGGTGGCGGGGTTGGCGTGAGGGACAGGAGGAAGCGCTGGCAGTGGTGGCGTGCAAAGGACAGAAGGAGGTGGCGGGATGGTGCGAGGGACAGAAGAGGTGGTGCGGGGGTGCCGTGCGAGGGACAGGAGGAGGCGGTGGCGGGGTTGGCGTGCGAGGGACAGGAGGAAGCGTTGGCAGTGGTGGCGTGCAAAGGACAGAAGGAGGCGGTGGCGGGGTTGGCGTGCGAGGGACAGGAGGAAGCGTTGGCAGTGGTGGCGTGCAAAGGACAGAAGGAGGCGGTGGCGGGGATGGCGTGCGAGGGACAGGAGGAAGCGTTGGCAGTGGTGGCGTGCAAAGGACAGGAGGAGGCGGTGGCGGGGTTGGCGTGCGAGGGACAGGAGGAAGCGTTGGCAGTGGTGGCGTGCAAAGGACAGAAGGAGGCGGTGGCGGGGATGGCGTGCGAGGGACAGGAGGCGGTGGCGGGGATGGCGTGCGAGGAACAGAAGGAGGCGGTGGCGGGGATGGCGTGAGGAAAGGAAGAGGTGGTGGCGTGGTGGCGTGAGGGAAAGGAGGAGGCGGTGGCGGTATTGGCGTGCGAGGGAAAGGAAGAGGCGGTGGCGGGGATGGCGTGCGAGGGAAAGGAAGAGGCGGTGGCGGGGATGGCGTGCGAGGGAAAGGAAGAGGCGGTGGCGGGGATGGCGGGGATGGCGTGCGAGGGAAAGGAAGAGGCGGTGGCGGGGATGGCGTGCGAGGGAAAGGAAGAGGCGGTGGCGAGGATGGCGTGCGAGGGAAAGGAAGAGGCGGTGGCGGGGATGGCGTGCGAGGGAAAGGAAGAGGCGGTGGAGGGGGTGGCGTGCGAGGGAAAGGAAGAGGCGGTGGAGGGGATGGCGTGCGAGGGAAAGGAAGAGGCGGTGGCGGGGATGGCGTGCGAGGGAAAGGAAGAGGCGGTGGCGGGGATGGCGTGCGAGGGAAAGGAAGAGGCGGTGGCGGGGATGGCGTGCGAGGGAAAGGAAGAGGCGGTGGAGGGGATGGCGTGCGAGGGAAAGGAAGAGGCGGTGGCGGGATGGCGTGAGGGAAAGGAAGAGGCGGTGGAGGGGTTGGCGTGCGAGGGAAAGGAAGAGGCGGTGGCGGGGATGGCGTGCGAGGGAAAGGAAGAGGCGGTGGCGGGGATGGCGTGCGAGGGAAAGCAAGAGGCGGTGGATGGGGTGCGAGGGTAAGGAAGAGGCGGTGGCGGGGATGGCGTGCGAGGCAAAGGAAGAGGCGGTGGCGGGGATGGCGTGCGAGGGAAAGGAAGAGGCGGTGGCGGGGATGGCGTGCGAGGAAAAGGAAGAGGCGGTGGCGGGGATGGCGTGCGAGGGAAAGGAAGAGGCGGTGGCGGGGATGGCGTGCGAGGGAAAGGAAGAGGCGGTGGCGGGGATGGCGTGCGAGGGAAAGGAAGAGGCGGTGGCGGGGATTGCGCAGAGGGAAAGGAAGAGGCGGTGGCGGGATGGCGTGCGAGGGAAAGGAAGAGGCGGTGGCGGGGATGGCGTGCGAGGGAAAGGAAGAGGCGGTGGCGGGAGTGGCGTGCGAGGGAAAGGAAGAGGCGGTGGCGGGGATGGCGTGAGGGAAAGGAAGAGGCGGTGGCGGGATGGCGTGCGAGGGAAAGGAAGAGGTGGCGGGATGGCGTGCGAGGGAAAGGAAGAGGCGGTGGCGGGGATGGCGTGCGAGGGAAAGGAAGAGGTGGCGGGGATGGCGTGCGAGGGAAAGGGAGGCGGTGGCGGGGATGGCGTGCGAGGAAAGGAAGAGGCGGTGGCGGGGATGGCGTGCGAGGGAAAGGAAGAGGCGGTGGCGGGATGGCGTGCGAGGGAAAGGAAGAAGCGGTGGGGATGGCGTGCGAGGGAAAGGAAGAGGCGGTGGCGGGATGGGCGTGAGGGAAAGGAAGAGGCGGTGGGGATGGCGTGCGAGGGAAAGGAAGAGGCGGTGGGGATGGCGTGCGAGGGAAAGGAAGAGGCGGTGGCGGGGATGGCGTGCGAGGAAAGGAAGAGGCGGTAGCGGGATGGCGTGAGGGAAAGGAAGAGGCGGTGGCGGGGATGGCGGTGAGGGAAAGGAAGAGGCGGTGGCGGGGATGGCGTGCGAGGGAAAGGAAGAGGCGGTGGCGTGGATGGCGTGCGAGGGAAAGGAAGAGGCGGTGGCGGGATGGCGTGAGGGAAAGGAAGAGGCGGTGGCGGGATGGCGTGCGAGGGAAAGGAAGAGGCGGTGGCGGGGATGGCGTGCGAGGAAAGGAAGAGGCGGTGGCGGGGATGGCGTGCGAGGGAAAGGAAGAGGCGGTGGCCGGGATGGCGTGCGAGGTAAAGGAAGAGGCGGTGGCGGGGATGGCGTGCGAGGGAAAGGAAGAGGCGGTGGCGGGGGTGGCGTGCGAGGAAAAGGAAGAGGCGGTGGCGGGGGTGGCGTGCGAGGGAAAGGAAGAGGCGGTGGCCGGGATGGCGTGCGAGGGAAAGGAAGAGGCGGTGGCGGGGATGGCGTGCGAGGGAAAGGAAGAGGCGGTGGCGGGGATGGCGTGCGAGGGAAAGGAAGAGGCGGTGGCGGGGATGGCGTGCGAGGGAAAGGAGGCGGTAGTGGGGATGGCGGCGAGGGAAAGGAAGAGGCGGTGGCGGGGATGGCGTGCGAGGGAAAGGAATAGGCGGTATGGGGATGGCGTTCGAGGAAAAGGAAGAGGCGGTGGCCGGGATGGCGTGCGAGGGAAAGGAAGAGGCGGTGGCGGGGATGGCGTGCGAGGGAAAGGAAGAGGCGGTGGCGGGGATGGCGTGCGAGGGAAAGGAAGAGGCGGTGGCGGGATGGCGGCGAGCGAAAGGAAGAGGCGGTGGCGGGGATGGCGTGCGAGGGAAAGGAAGAGGCGGTGGCGGGGATGGCGTGAGAGGGAAAGGAAGAGGCGGTGGCGGGGATGGCGTGCGAGGGAAAGGAAGAGGCGGTGGCGGGGATGGCGTGCGAGGGAAAGGAAGAGGCGGTGGCGGGGATGGCGTGCGAGGGAAAGGAAGAGGTGGCGGGATGGCGTGCGAGGAAAGGAAGAGGCGGTGGCGGGGATGGCGTGCGAGGGGAAAGGAAGAGGCGGTGGCGGGGATGGCGGGGACAGGAAGAGGCGGTGGCGGGGATGGCGTGCGAGGGAAAGGAAGAGGCGGTGGCGGGGATGGCGTGCGAGGGGAAAGGAAGAGGCGGTGGCGGGGATGGCGCGTGCAGAGAAAGGAAGAGGCCGTGGCGGGGATGGCGTGCGAGGGAAAGGAAGAGGCGGTGGCCGGGATGGCGTGCGAGGGAAAGGAAGAGGCGGTGGCGGGGATGGCGTGCGAGGGAAAGGAAGAGGCGGTGGCGGGGATGGCGTGAGGGAAAGGAAGAGGTGGTGGGGATGGCGGGCGAGGGAAAGGAAGAGGCGGTGGGCGGGTTGGCGGGCGAGGGAAAGGAAGAGGCGGTGGCGGGGATGGCGTGCGAGGGAAAGGAAGAGGCGGTGGCGGGGATGGCGTGCGAGGGAAAGGAAGAGGCGGTGGCGGGGATGGCGTGCGAGGGAAAGGAGGAGGCGATGGCGGGGATGGCGCGAGGGAAAGGAAGAGGCGGTGGCGGGATGGCGTGCGAGGGAAAGGAGGAGGTAGGGGATGGCGTGCGAGGGAAAGGAAGAGGAGGTAGCGGGGATGGCGCAAGAGAGGGAAGGAGGAGGCGGTGGCGAGGATGGCGTGAGGGAAAGGAAGAGG
The DNA here is from genome assembly GCF_024679095.1 of Eriocheir sinensis. Lineage (NCBI taxonomy): Eukaryota > Metazoa > Arthropoda > Malacostraca > Decapoda > Varunidae > Eriocheir > Eriocheir sinensis. Next base: position 30,481 of record NW_026111835.1, read on the forward strand.
CGGTGGCCGGGATGGCGTGCGAGGGAAAGGAAGAGGCGGTGGCGGGGATGGCGTGAGGGAAAGGAAGAGGTGGTAGCGGGGATAGCGTGCGAGGGAAAGGAAGAGGAGGTAGCGGGATGGCGTGCGAGGGAAAGGAGGAGGTAGTGGGGATGGCGTGCGAGGAAAGGAAGAGGCGGTATGGGATGCGCGAGGAAAGGAAGAGGCGGTGGCGGGATGGCGCGAGGGAAAGGAGGAGGTGGTGGGATGGCGTGCGAGGGAAAGGAGGAGGCGGTGGCGGGATGGCGTGAGGAAATGAAAGGAGGAGGTGGCGGGGATGGGATGCGAGGGAAAGGAGGAGGTGGTGGTGGGGATGGCGTGCGAGGGAAAGGAGGAGGCGGTGGCGGGATGGGGCGAGGGAAAGGAGGAGGCGGTGGCGGGGTGGCGTGAATGAAAGGAGGAGGCGGTGGCGGGGTGGCGTGCGAGGAGAGGAGGAGGCGGTGGTGGGTGGCGTGCGAATGAAAGGAGGAGGTGGTGGGTGGGTGCAAAGGGAGAGGAAGAGGCGGTGGCGGGGTGGCGTGAGGGACAGGAGGAGGCGGCGGACGGGGAGGCGCGTGGAGTGAGAGGGTGGAGGCGGTGGCGGGGAGGTGCGAGCGAGTAGGGTGGAGGCGGTGGCGGGGTGGGGCGAGTGAGAGGTGGAGGCGATGGCGGTGGGGTGAGTGAGAGGAGGTGGTGGCGGGGGTGGCGTGCGAATGACAGGAGGAGGTGGCGGGGTGGCCTGAATGACAGGAGGAGGCGGTGGTGTGGTGGCGTGCGAATGACAGGAGGAGGCGGTGGTGGGTGGCTTGGGAGAGGAAGGTGGTGGCGTGCGTGGGACAGGGACAGGAGGCGGTGGGGGCTTGGTGAATGAGGCAGGAGGCGTTGGCGGGAGGGGGAGAGGGGAGGTAGGCGGTGGCGGGGGTGGCGCTGCGATGGACAGGAAGAGGCGGTGGCCGGGGTTGGCGTGCGCGGGACGGGAGGAGGCGGTGGCGGGGTGGCGTGGATAGATAGGAGGAGGCGGTGGCGGGGTGGCATGAGGGACAGGAGGAGGCGGTGGCGGGGGTGGCCTCTGAGCGACAAGGAGAGGCGGTGAGGGAGTGGCGCGAGGGTCAGGAGGAGGTGGTACGGGTTGGCGTGCGAGGGACAAGGAGGAGGCGGTGGCTGGGGTGGCGAGAAGGAGGAGGCGGTGGCGGGGTGGCGTGCGAGGGAGAGGAGGAGGCGATGGCGGGGGTGGCGTCGAGGACAGGAGGATGCGGTGGCTGGGGTGGCGTTCGAGGGACAGTAGGAGGCGGTGGCGGGGTGGGGATGATGGAGGCGGTATGGGGGTGGCGTCGAACAGTAAGAGCCTGTGAAGCGGTGGCGGGAATGGCGAGAAGAAAGGATGAGGTGGTGGCGGTGGCGGGGTGGCGTGCGAGGGAGAGGAGGCGGTGGGGTTACGTGCGAGGGACAAGAGCAGGCGGTGGCTGGGGTGGCGTGCGAAGAACAGGATGAGGCGGTGGCGGGGTTAGCGTGGGAGGGACAAGAGGAAGCGGTGGCGGGGGGGTGTGCGAAGAACAGGATGAGGCGGTGGCGGGGGTGGCGTGCGAGGGACAAGAGGAGGCGGTGGCGGGGTGGTGTGCGAAGAACAGAGGAGGCGGTGGCGGGGGGCGTAAGAAGAGGCGGTGGCGGGTTAGCGCGAGGGACAGGAGCAGGCGCTGGCGGGGTTGGCGCGAAGAACAGGATGAGGCGGTGGCGGGGTGCGTGCGAGGATAGCAGGTGGCGGGTGTGCGAAGAACAGGATGAGGCGGTGGCGGGGTTAGCGTGCGAGGACAAGAGCAGGCGGTGGCGGGGTGTCGTGCGAAGAACAGGATGAGGCGGTGGCGGGTTAGCGTGCGAGGGACAAGAGCAGGCGGTGGCGGGGTGTCGTGCGAAGAACAGGATGAGGCGGTGGCGGGGTGTCGTGCGAGGGACAAGGAGCAGGCGGTGGCGGGGGTGCGCGAGGAACAAGAGCAGGCGGTGGCGGGGGGTGCGTGCAGGACAAGATGAGGCGGTGGCGGGGTTAGCGTGCGAGGGACAAGAGCAGGCGGTGGCGGGAGTGGCGTGCGAAGAACAGGAGCAGGCGGTGGTGGGGTTGGCGTGCGAGGGACAAGAGCAGGCGGTGGCGGGTTGGCGTGCGAGGACAAGAGCAGGCGGTGGCGGGGGGCGTGAGGGACAAGAGCAGGCGGTGGCGGTGTTAGGGTGCGAGTGACATGAGTTGGGGGTGGCGGGGTTAGGGTGCGAGTGACAAGAGCAGGCGGTGGCGGGGTTAGCGTGCGAGGGACAAGAGCAGGCGGTGGCGGGGTTGGCGTGCGAGCGGAAGGAGCAGGCGGTGGCGGGGTTCGCGTGCGAGGGACAAGAGGAGGCGGTGGCGGTTAAGAGGGACAAGAGCAGGCGGTGGCGGGGTTGGCGTGCGAGGGACAAAGCAGGCGGTGGCGGGGTTGGCGTGCGAGGGACAATGAGGCGGTGGCGGGGTGCGTGCGAGGGACAAGAGCAGGCGGTGGCGGCGTGCGAGGGACAAGAGCAGGCGGTGGCGGGTTAAAGAGGGACAAGAGCAGGCGGTGGCGGGGTTGGCGCGAGGGACAAGCAGGCGGTGGCGGGTTGGCGTGCGAGGGACAAGAGCAGGCGGTGGCGGGGTTGGCGTGCGAGGGAAAAGAGCAGGCGGTGGCGGGGTTAGAGTGCGAGGCACAAGAGCAGTCGGTGGCGGGGTTTGCGTGCGAGGGACAGAGCGAGCAGGCGGTGGCTGGGGTGGCGTTCGAGGGACAGTAGGAGGCGGTGGCGGGGTTAGCGTGCGAGGGACAAGAGCAGGCGGTGGCGGGGGTGTCGTGCGAAGAACAAGATGAGGCGGTGGCGGGGTTCGCGTGCGAGGGACAAGAGCAGGCGGTGGCGGCGGTCGCGTGCGGGGTACAGGAGCAGGCGGTGGCGGGGTGGCGTGCGAAGAACAAGATGAGGCGGTGGCGGGGCTGGCGTGAGGGACAAGAGCAGGCGGTGGCGGGGTGGCGTGCGAAGAACAGGATGAGGCGGTGGCGGGTTGGCGCGAGGGACAAGAGCAGGCGGTGGCGGGTTAGCGTGCGAAGGACAAGAGCAGGCGGTATGGGGTTGGCGGGCAGGACAGGAGCAGCGGTGGCGGGGTTGGCGGCGAGGGACAAGAGCAGGCGGTGGCGGGGTTGTGCGAGGGACAGAGCAGGCGGTGGCGGGGGTGGCGTGCGAGGGACAAGAGCAGGCGGTGGCGGGGTTGGCGTGCGAGGGACAAGAGCAGGCGGTGGCGGGGATGGCGTTCGACGAACAGGGTGAGGCGGTGGCGGGGTTAGCGTGCGAGGGACAAGAGCAGGCGGTGGCGGGGTTGGCGTGCGAGGGACAGGAGCAGGCGGTGGCGGGGTTAGCGTGCGAGGGACAAGAGCAGGCGGTGGCGGGGGTGGCGTGCGAGGGACAAGAGCAGGCGGTGGCGGGGTTGGCGTGCGAGGGACAGGAGGAGGCGGTGGCGGGGTGGTGCGAGGGACACGAGCCGGCGGTGGCGGGGAGCGCGTGCGAGGGACAAGAGCAGGCGGTGGCGGGGTTGGCGTGCGAGGGACAAGAGCAGGCGGTGGCGGGGTTAGCGTGCGAGGGACAAGAGCAGGCGGTGGCGGGGTTGGCGAGTGCGAGGACAGAAGGCGTGGTGGCGGGGGTTGCGTGCGAGGGACAAGAGCAGGCGGTGGCGGGTTGGCGTGCGAGGGACAAGAGCAGGCGGTGGCGGGGTCGCGTGCGAGGGAACTGAGGAGGCGGTGGCGGGGGTGGCGTGCGAGGGACAGGAGCAGGCGGTGGCGGGGTTGGCGTGCGAGGGACAAGAGCAGGCGGTGGCTGGGGTGGCGTGCGAGGGACAAGAGGCGGCGGGGCTGGCGTGCGAGGGACAGGAGCAGGCGGTGGCGGGGTTAAGGCGTGCGAGGGACAAGAGCAGGCGGTGGCGGGTTAGCGTGCGATGGACATTAGCAGGCGGTGGCGGGGTTGGCGTGCGAGGGACAAGAGCAGGCGGTGGCGGGGGTGCGTGCGAGGGACAAGCAGGCGGTGGCGGGTTGGCGTGCGAGGGACAAGAGCAGGCGGTGGCGGGGTGGCGTGCGAGGGACAAGCAGGCGGTGGCGGGGTTTGCGTGCGAGGGACAAGAGCAGGCGGTGGCGGGTTGGCGTGCGAGGGACAAGAGCAGGCGGTGGCGAAGGTTGGCGTGCGAGGGAAAAGAGCAGGCGGTGGCGGGGTTGTCGTGCGAGGGACAAGAGCAGGCGGTGGCGGGTTGGCGTGCGAGGACAAGAGCAGGCGGTGGCGGGGTGGCGAGGGACAAGAGCAGGCGGTGGCGGGGGCGTCGAGGAACAGGAGCAGGCGGTGGCGGGTTAGCGTGCGAGGACAAGAGCAGGCGGTGGCGGGGTGGCGTGCAGAGGACAGGATGAGGCGGTGGCGGGGTTGGCGTGCGAGGGACAAGAGCAGGCGGTGGCGGGGTTAGCGTGCGAGGGACAAGAGCAGGCGGTGGCGGGGGTGGCGTGCGAGGGACAAGAGCAGGCGGTGGCGGGGGTCGCGTGCGAGGGACAAGAGCAGGCGGTGGCGGGGGAGGCGTGGGAGGGACAGGAGCAGGCGGTGGCGCGGGTGGCGTGCGAGGGACAAGAGCAGGCGGTGGCGGGGTGGCGTGCGAGGGACAGGAGCAGGCGGCGGGGTTGGCGTGAGGGACAAGAGCAGGCGGTAGGCGGGGTTGCGTGCGAGGGACAAGAGGAGGCGGTGGCGGGTTGGCGTGCGAGGGACAAGAGCAGGCGGTGGCAGGGGTTAGCGTGCGAGGGACAAGAGCAGGCGGTGGCGGGGTGCGTGAGGGACAAGAGCAGGCGGTGGCTGGGTTGGCATGTGAGGGACAGGAGGAGGCGGTGGCGGGGTTGGCGTGCGAGGGACAGGAGGAGGCGGTGGCGGGGGTGTCGTACGAGGGGAAAGAGGAGGCGGAGGCGGGTGGCGTGAGGGGAAGGGGAGGAGGTGGTGGCGGGGGTGGCGTGCGAGGGAAAGGAAGAGGCGGTGGCGGGGTTGGCGTGCGAGGGACAGGAGGAGGCGGTGGCGGGGGTGGCGTGCGAGGGGAAGGAGGAGGCGGTGGCGGGGGTGGCGTGCGAGGGAAAGGAAGAGGCGGTGGCGGGGGTGGCGTGCGAGGGGAAGGAGGAGGCGGTGGCGGGGGTGGCGTGCGAGGGGAAGGAAGAGGCGGTGGCCGGGGTGGCGTGAGGGACAGGAGGAGGCGGTGGCGTGGGTGGCGTGCGAGACAGAAGAGGCGGTGGCGGGGGCTGGCGTGAGGGACAGAAGAGGCGGTGGCGGGCGTGGGAGAGACAGGAAGAGGCGGTGGCGGGGCTGGGAGAGACAGGAAGAGGCGGTGGCGGGGCTGCCGGGAGAGACAAGAAGAGGCGGTGGCGGGGCTGGCGGGGAGAGACAGGAAGAGGCGGTGGCGGGGCTGGCGGGAGAGACAGTAAGATTCGGTGGCGGGGTGGCGTTCGAGGGACAGTAGGAGGCGTTGGCGGGGTGGCAGCGGAGAGACTGGAAGAGGCGGTGGGGTTGGCGTGAGAGCAGAGGAAGGCGGTGGCGGGGGTCGCGAGGGACAGAGGGAGGCGGTGGCGGGCTATGTGCGAGGGACTGGAAGAGGCGGTGGCGGGGGTGGCGTGTGAGGGACAGGAGGAGGCGGTGGCGGGGTTTGCGTGCGAGGGACAGGGAGGAGCGGTGGCGGGGGCGGCGTGCGAAGAACAGGACGAGGCGGTGGCTGGGGTGGAGTGCGAGGGACAGGAGGAGGCGGTGGCGGGGGTGGCGTGCGAAGGACAGGAGGAGGCGGTGGCGGGGGTGTCGTGCGAGGGACAGGAGGAGTCGGTGGGGTTGGCGTGCGAGTGACAGGAGGATGCGGTGGCGGGGGTGGCGTTCGAGGGAAATGAAGAGGCGGTGGCGGGGTGGCGAGGGCCAGCAGGAGGGGGGGACGGGTTGGCGTGCTAGGGACAGGAGCAGGCGGTGGCGGGGGTGGCGTGCGAGGGACAGGAGGAGGCGGTGGCGGGGGTGGCGTGCGAGGGACAAGAGGAGGCGGTGGCGGGATTGGCCCGCGAGGGACAGGAGGATGCGGTAGCAGGGATGGCGTGCGAGGGACAGGAGGAGGCGGTGGTGGGGTTGGTTTGCGAGGGACAGGAGGAGACGGTGGGGGGGTGGCGTGCGACGGACAGGAGGAGGCGGTGGCGGGGGTGGCGTGCGAGGGACAGGAAGAGGCGGTTTCGGGGTGGCGAGGGACAGAGCAGGCGGTGGTGGGGTGGCGAAGAACAGGAAGAGGCGGTGGCGTGGGTGGAGTGCGAGGGACAGGAGGAGGCGGTGGCGGGGGTGGCGTGAGAGGAACAGGAGGAGGCGGTGGCGGGTGTGGAGTGCGAGGGACAGGAGGAGGCGGCGCTGGGGTGGCCTGCGGGGGAAAGTAGGAGGCGGTGGCGGGGAAGGCGTGCGAGGACAGGAGGAGGCGGTGGTCGGGTTGGCGTGCGAGGGACAGGAGGAGGCGATGGCCGGGTCGGCGTGCGAGAGACAGGAGGAGGCGGTGGCGGGTGGTGCGAGGGACAGAGGAGGCGGTGGCGTGGGTGGCGTGCGAATGCAAGGAGGAGCGGTGGCGGGGTGACGTTCGAGGGGACAGGAGGAGGCGGTGGTGGGGTGGCGTGCGAGGGACAGGAAGAGGCGGTGGCGGGTTGGCGTGCGAGGGTCAAGAGGAGGCGGTGGCAGGTGGCGTGCGAGGGACAGGAGGAGGCGGTGGCGCTGGTGGCGTGCGAGGGACAGGAGGAAGCGGTGGCGAGGCTGGCGGGAGGGAAGGAGGCGGTGGCGGGTTGGCGTGCGAGGGACAGTAGAAGGCGGTGGCGGGTGGCGTGGGTGGACAGGGAGGAAGCGGTGGCGGGGTGGCGTGCGAGGGACATTAGGAGGTGGCGGGGTGACGTCTGAGGACAGTAGAAGGCGGTGGCGGGGGTGATGCGTATGAACAGGAGGAGACGGTGGCAGGGGTGACGTTCGATGGACAGGAGGAGGCGGTGGCGGGATGGCGTCGATAGATAGGAGAAGGCGGTGTCCGCTGGCGTGCGAGGACAGGAGGAGGCGGTGGCGGGTGACGTTCGAGGGACAGGTGAGGCGGTGGCGGGTGTGGCGTGCGAGGGACAGGAGGAGGCGGTGGCGAGGTTGGCGTTCGAGGAACAGGGGCAGGCGGTGGCGGTGGATGCGAGGGACAGGAGGAGGCGGTGGCGGGTGACGTTCGAGGGACAGGAGGAGGCGGTGGCGGCGGTGGCGTCGAGGGACAGGAGGAGGCGGTGGCGGTTGGCGTTCGAGGGACAGGAGGAGAAGGTGGCGGGAGTAGCGTTTGAATGACAGGAGGCGGTGGCGGGGTTGAGTGCGATGGACAGGAGGAGGCGGTGGCGGGGTGGCGTTCGAGACAGTAGGAGACGGTGGCGGATCTTACGTTCGAGGGACAGGTGGAGGCGGTGGCGGGATGGCGTGCGAGGGACAGGGAGGCGGTGGCGGTTGTGGCGTGAGAAGGACAGGAGGAGCCGGTGTCGGGGTGGCGAGGAATGACTGGAGGAACAGGAGGAGGTGGTGGCGGTGGCATTGAGGGACAGGAGGAGACGGTGGCGGGGGTGGCGTGCGAATGACTGGAGGAGGCGGTGGCGGGGGTTGGCGGGCGAGGGGCAGTAGGAGGCAATGGCGGGGTTGGCGTGCGAGGGACAGGAGGAGGCGGTGGCGGTTGGCGTGCAAGGAACAGGAGGAGGCGGCGGCGGGGTTGGCGTGTGAGGGAGAGGAGGAGGTGGCTGGGTGGATGTGCGTTCGAAAGTCGGTGGCGGAGGTGGCGTGAGGGCAGAATGAGGCGGTGGGGTTGGCGTGCGAGAGACAGGAGGAGGCGGTGGCGGGGTGGTGTTCGAGGGAGGAGGAGGCACTGTGGTGGCGTGCGAGGGACAAGGGAGGAGTGGTGGCGCGGGTGGAGGGACAGGAAGAGGCGGTGGCGGGGTGGCGTGAGGGACAGGAGGAGGATCTGGCGGGTGGCGTGCGAGGGACAGGAGGAGGCGGTGGCGGGCTGGCGTGTGAGGACAGGAGGAAGTGGCGGTGAGGGCGTGCGAGGGACAGGAGGCGGTGGCGGGGTAGCGTGCGAGGGACAGGAGGAGGCGGTGGTGGGGTGGGTACTTCGAGGGAACCAGTTGCAGGTGGCGGGGGTGAGAGGACAGGAAGAGGCTGTGGCGGGTGGCGTGGGAGGGACAGGAGGAGGCGGTGGCGGGGGTGGCGTGCGAGGGACAGGGAGGCGGTGGCGGGGTGGCGTGCGAGAAGCAGGAGGAGGCGGTGGTGGGGCTGGCGTGGGACAGGAAGAGGCCAGGAAGAGGCTCAGGAGGAGGCGGTGGCGGGGATGGCGTGCGAGGGAGAGGAGGAGGCGGTGGCGGAGGTGGCGTGCGAGGGACAGGAGGAGGCGGTGGCGGGGGTGGCGTGGGATAGGCAGGAGGAGGCGGTGGCGGGGGTGGAGTGGGAGGAAAAGGAGGAGGCGGTGGTCGGGTTGGCATGCGAGAGACAGGAGGAGGTGGTGGCCGGGTTGGCGAGCGAGGGACACAAAAGGAAACACAAAGGAAGAACAAACAACAGCAGACCTGCTGGTCCTTACGAGGTTGTTTGTGACAAGCTACACTAACTATCTAATCAAAGGTGGAAGATGAAGGACAGCAAAGGCGAAGGCTCCTCCCTCTATCCCTCCAGCCAAAGCTGGCAGGAAAGGAAAAAGAACCATGCAGCATGGAAAAACTGCATGGAATTTATGTAGGAAAGAGGAAAGAACTACCATTACTGCTACCACTAACCGGGCGATAAAAGCGGACAAGGACACCAGTATTCGAAAGAACTTAACGTTATTACGACAATGAGTAATATCTTTGTTGCTGGTTGGATTCAAAACACTTGTCTAATCTATTCTTAAAGGCCGTAACTGTTGTACTATCAATGACATCACAAGGTAGAGAGTTCCAAACATTAACAACTCGATTGAAGAAGAAGTGTTTAGCTTGTGCGACGAGTAATCTTTACCACTTATCTTCAAATTGTGATTTCTTCTTGTTCTATTTGATCGATCAATTGTAAAGTAATCTTCCGCATTAATATCACTGAATCCTTTAAACATTTTAAACACTTCTATTAGATCGCCTCGCATTCTTCGTTTTGATAGACTGAATAAATTTACTTCTTTAACCCTTTGTTCATATGATAAATTTCTCAACCTAGGAATCATCTTCGTTACTCTTCGTTGAACTTGTACGAACTTTTCTATGTCTTTTCTGTAGTAGGGAGACCAAAACTGTACACAGTTCTTTAGACGGGGTCGAGCCAACGAATTATATAGTTTTAATACTACTTTTTCCGATTTATTAGTAAAGACTCGTCCGATGAAGCCAACCAATTTGTTTTCAGTTTTAATCACTCTGAACAATGCTGACCGAGCTTTAAATCGCTTGATATAGTGATTCCAAGATCCTTT
>NW_026111835.1:45000-125000 GCF_024679095.1 Eriocheir sinensis
AAAATGAAAGGGGAGAAGACAACCCTCAAGATATTAGGTCACTAAGGAATGAAATCTCCATAAACAGAGAAAGAAAACAGAGAGACACTCTGAGTGACCTAATGAGAGAACTCCCAGAAGACACAAGGAAGAGGACAGATATTGCACAGGAAGTGGGCGCTTCAAACTGGCTAACCACACTACCTATCAGGGCAAAAGGCTTCAACTTAAACAAAAAAGAATTCACTGATGCCCTTGCCCTCAGGTATGGCTGGCCAGTGGATGGGCTCCCAAACATGTGTAACTGTGGCTCACCCTTCAACCAAAATCATGCCATGACATGCAAGAGAGAAGGTTTCGTCTGCATGAGACATGATGAAGTAAGAGACGTAACAGCTCAAATGCTGAAAGAAGTCTGCCACGACGTGACTGTGCAACCCATGCTGCTCCCTCTGCAAGGCGAACACCTCGCCAGACGCACCGCTAACGTTCCGAACGAGGCACGAGTGGATGTTAGCGCCAGAGGGTTTTGGACTCGTGGACAAAGGGCATATTTTGACATAAGGATCTTTGATCCCATGGCCCAATGCCACAGAGACCTGACCCTTGATGCTGCCCACAGAAGAAATGAACAAGAGAAGAACAGAGCATATGAAGAAAGAATACCTTCTCCTTCACCCCGGTAGTATTCACGACGGCAGGAGGGATGGGACCAAGGGCGCAGAGCTTCTACGCAAGACTCGCCAGAAACACTGGCGGATAAGAAACAACAGCCAAGAAGTAGTGTGGTCGCCTGGATGAGATGCAGGCTGTCCTTCTCCTCCTGAGGTCAGCCTTGGTCTGCCTGAGAGGAACCAGGTCACCTGCACCCAAAACCACCCGCATTGCCGACCTGGACTTTGAGGCGACGGTGGTTGATAGTCGTATCAACCACAAGCTCTGTTAGCTTAAAAATAATATGTTTAGTAAGGTTTGTAATATTAAATAAAGATGGTTGTCACAGTCATTTGTGGTGGGCCAATGAATTGCTTTGTGAAAGGATATGAGAGAATATACCGCTCACAACGCAACTCTAATGGATATATATATATATATATATATATATATATATATATATATATATATATATATATATATATATATATATATATATATATATATATATATATATATATATATATATATATACACTGTAAAAAATAATGATTTTCTTTCAACATGTAAATACTTTTTTGTGTGTTTTTAGGCAAACACAGTTGTTTTTGTAAAACAAGGAAATATACCAGATGTATTTTATGCAACACTTAATGTTTATTATGAAACGACTATGTTTTATGTAAAACACTTCAAACGTATAACGTAAAACAATATATGTTTAATGTACAGCACTACATTTTCCTGCATATTATAATGGAAATATATATATATATATATATATATATATATATATATATATATATATATATATATATATATATATATATATATATATATATATATATATATATATATATATATATATATATATATATATATATATATATATGGATATAGAAAGATGTAGATAGATAGATATGTGGATGCAATACAAATGAACGCATGGTTTGAATACGTCATAATGATGAAATAACATATGGTGAACATCAATAAATGTGACAAAGTATACAGATAATGTATTATCATTACGCGATTTAAGGGTGTCTTAAAACACACTTGTTATTATCTGAACATCACAAAAATAAACACGTGTGTTCACTTAACAACGCCTCACAACGTGTGCTAGCAATGAAACTCATTACAGAATGCTAATTCTTTTCTGACAGAAACAAAGGGTTTTAGTCACTGAATGTTTGCACTGAATATCTTTTCCATAGAACTTAGGCTAGATGACTTTCCAGTAAAATTACCAAAAGCTTGAGATTTAGTATCCTAACTCTCACTTATTTCAGCACCAATCGTTCGAACTCCATCCCAACATGAATGTTTTTTGTGAAATACTTATCCACGCTTCTTGTAAAATAATTGTCTAGTTCTTAATATCAAAATGACTTGCTAATTACAAAAGCAGTCACATGGTTACTGAAACGGTGAATGGTTATATATTTAGTTTAATGAAAGCAACTGTCGTTACGCATCGACACGAAAACGAACACGCTCATGAGATACGCGTCGGAGTCTTGTATACGCAGTTCAACGGTGGAGGCCGGAGGGACGCACGCGGTTGTTTCAATTACTTCCACACTTTTTGAAGAACACTGGCCAAGTGTCCCACCAGCGATAGCCTCGAAGAAAAACAACAACAGGTCAAGGTACGTGTGAGTGTTCTTGAGGTTGTGAATATTCCTGCACTGTGACTAGGTAGGGATTGATAGGTTAATATCCCCTTATAATAGCAAACCGCAGGCTCGCATGGGGATGAAACCACCCTGTTAGGTTAGGTTTTAATAGGTTCGATTAGTTCTGTTAACTATGGTAAGAGTTTTAGCGGAAAAGAAAGAAAATCTTGATCCAGGAACGGCCATCTTAAAACGCGGAGACTGATGACAGTGGTGGAGTTTTAAAATTTACAAAGTTTTCTACCTGGCCATCCCTGCCTGTCAACTGATAATGAATATCGCACTATTACAAGTAAGTTAGTTACATTAATAACAAGAGGTTATGAGAGAGAGAGAGAGAGAGAGAGAGAGAGAGAGAGAGAGAGAGAGAGAGAGAGAGAGAGAGAGAGAGAGAGACTTGGTTCGTCAATCCGTTGTTAGTTTTCTGTGTTGGAGTATTTTATCGGCTTATTGTAGCCTTTGCCGCTGAGCATGGTAAGTTTTTACAACTTCACCGGTCTCTGCGTCTCACAATGGCCGTCATGGGTCAGGGACGGGTCGCGTTTTTTTTTTTTTTTTTTTTGTACATCCTAGCCCTTATGCACCGTGGGCGTGTCTGCCACTTGGATGTTGGTCAGAGGCAGGCCCGTTGGTGTGCGGGCGAGGGTTTATAGTGGCACCTGAAAGGCCCATGCTATACACCCCAAAGCTCATCTTTATTGCATACTAGCTGAGTTACCCATCTCTCTCTCTCTCTCTCTCTCTCTCTCTCTCTCTCTCTCTCTCTGTGTGTGTGTGTGTGTGTGTGTGTGTGTCTTTTTCTGTTGAGGGAGAGAGAGAGCGAGAGAGAGAGAACCGTTACATCACTTTTGTGTTATTTTTGGCCACGTTCATGGTACCATTTAAATACTTTGGATCACAGAGATTTAACAGTTCCCGAGATGCACTTTTTATAATAACCATTCTGTTTCGAGAAAATAGCTCTATAACTTCGCTATCAATAAAAAAAGTAACAAATTGCGTTTTTCCGCTTTTTATAAGTTAACGGTACCCTAAGCGGTAACTTAAAAATACCGAATAGCGCATTTTGTGTCACAGATACAGAATTTTCTATTGAGAGCAAAGTTGTACAGGCATTGTTTATAGAAAGAATGATTATAAGGAAAGGTGCATTAGTGGAACCATTAAGTCGCTATGAGGCAAAGTAATTCAACCGTAACATGAAAGTGCCCAAAAATAACATAAAAGTGCAAAAAAAAAACACCATTTGCGTCACAGATACAGAAATTTTCATAGAGAGCAAAGTTGTAGATCTCTTTCTTCCGCAAAGGAAGTATGCCTCAAAATGGGATCAGACCAACCATTAAGTCGCTATGAGGGAAAGTATGTTTTCATTAAAGTTTCTCTTCACATGGCACGTCCTGTAACGTGGTAACCGAAGGGGGTACTCAAATTTAGACCCCCCGAGGACAATCCAGAGGTGCCCAGGTATCTGCATGCCAAGTTTGGTTGAGCTGGCTCTGACGGTGTGTCAGTGATGAAAAAATCAACACACAAACAAACAAACAAACAAACACACACAGACAGACATAGTGAATTTTATAGATACAGATGCAACTAGAACTTGGGTGTCAGGGTGACATGTAAGTGATTTTAAGCCACTCGGCAAATGACACAAAGTTTTAAGGTAGCACTGGTGGGGATTCGAACCCATGCGTCGACATCAGTCCCACCCCACACTCACCACCCTATCCACTCGGCCACCGCCTCCCTAGATGCTTAAATCAAGCTTTTTTGCTTTCTATTCAGCTGTAACTATTTCGATATTGAACAGAACTGATCAAGCCTATTTTAACCAAGCCTAACAGGGTGGTTTTATCCCCATGTGAGCCCTCGGTTAGCTATTATAAGGGTAAATTAACTTAACCTATCAGTCCTTATATCTCTGTAACCATTAATTTGCAGTGGATATATATGGGGTTTAAATTACTCAGTATGAATACCTTTATCATTTAAAAAAGATAGGAAAGCCATCTAAAGACTGGTGAAGTTGTAAAATATTTACCCTGAGGATTGCTAATAATGATGATTACAAGAATAACAGTAAAAACCTCTAATAGGTAATTATGATATATTATGATAATATTATGATATTGTTATTATTATTATTATTATTATTATTATTATTATTATTATTATTATTATTATTATTATTATTATTATTATTAATTCTGCACCTATCATTACTATTTATTACTAGAACTATTACTATTTCTCCCACTACAACAACCACTATATCTCTGCTATTACTAGCAGTAATAATAATAATAATAATAATAATAATAATAATAATAATAATAATAATAATAATAACAACAACTTGAGAATAATAGAACTAATAATGTTATCAATAATAATAATAATAATGATACTCATATATTCTTCTTCTTCTTCTTCTTCTTCTTCTTCTTCATCATCATAACTACAACTACTACTACTACTACTACTACTTTTTCTTCTTTTTTGATTACTACTATGTACTACTACTACTACTACTACTACTACTTTTTCATTATTGTTGTTGTTTTGGCTAAATTTATCCAAAGTGATGTGAAATTAACGGAAATGACAGTCATTGCTCCCAGAAGTGCCTGGAAGGGGTATTTTTAGAACCACAAAATATTCCGCAAATGGTGGAAAAATCAGCAGTTATTCTTTAAAAGGCATAAAAGTCAACTCATATACCTCCACTCCATTATATGTATCTACTTGTTTTTACTAGTTTGATTACAAAATAGCGACATGCATGTCATAATTCTCAATAAACCATATTTCAGAGCCATAACGGCATCTAGTAAATACCAACACAAAAGCACAACAAACTTGATTCGAATTGTCAAAAACATCACTCAGAGACATTTTCTTCATCACATGTACTTGTATTACATACAAGAAAGCAACATGCATGTCACAATTCACATATGATGGTGTTTCACAAGCATTAAACAACATAGCAAAAAAACACTAGAGAGGTAAACATAAATAATGCAAATAGGACAACATCAATGTTAGCACATGCAATGCTTGCAATGTATGAGAACAGTATTTGAACATATTTTGATGGTGCAACTTATCAGGAAAACGGCAGAAGTTTTCTAGTGTACATCATACATCTCTGACGCTTTACGAGTTAATGTCTCCAAATCCCTACTTTGTTTCTTGCTGTTACAGGTGTGTGTATGGGAAAGCACTATTCGAAAGGCCACACCGATACCAGCTGCTGGATACCAGTCCAAGTGTAGCTGTGAGGAGGTGACCCAGGACGATCCAATTCTGTTTCCATGTAATTCAAACACTGGTAGCAGCAAGGTGTGTATAAAGAGTAATAGTATAAAGGTATGTACTGTAAAGCTATTACATTTTGGAGTTGTTGTAACATATATGTTGCACACACACACAAACATGCTTACTGACAGGTGTACTGGTTACCCTAACTTTTGTTGTTGCCCAGTTTCTCTTCCCCCTCTTATCTCCATTGGCTGGGGTAAATGATCAGATGAAGTCATAGTTAACTGGTGCATGAGATTGGCCATAGCCTTCCATACAGAAATTCAGTAACTCAGCCCATAAATGTCATCCGTGCTAAGTTGAAGTAATGAATGACCTCTAATTTTCATTCATGTGGTGTAGCTACTGGTATGGTACATAATTGATGCATACTGCTGAGGAAAAAAATAACCTTTAATCATGAGTGCTGTTATGCATAATTGCTCTATGTGCCCTTTCTCTACTTCAAAAGTCAGTAGATATATTCATCATATACTTAGAGTGCACAAAATAGTCCTAATTTCTTAATATCATGTAACCTTGGCACATGTGCTTACACTACTAAAAGTTGGAAAGCTTTTAAGCAACACAATTGGCGATGCCACAAAGAAGTTGGTAGCATCAGTGATGAACATATGGCAGCTACTGGTGGTGAAGAATCTGTTATTGGAGATGTTCTTGATATACCCAGTGATGAAACAAATACTCTCTTTGAAAATTTTGCATTTTTAAAGAATGCTGAATATGCATTGAAATTAGAAACACAACACAGAATTCCAAAGAGTGCTGTTAATGATATCATTGCACACACATCACTATTAGTGTCTCATTATGTGACCCAAGCAGTTAATAAGGTAGTCACTACTTCTGGAATAAAATTGGGAAGTGAGGTTTTGGAGTCTATTAAACATGTTGATTTCAGCAATATAAGTACAGACCATAATAGACATAAATATTACCAAACTCACTGCAAGTTGATATCACCTGAAGAAGTTTTAGTTGGGAGGAAAGTAAAACAGTCAATGGAGAAACAAGAGAAATAAAGAAGCTTGGATATTATGTACCATTCAAGGAGAGCATTCAGGCTCTCTTACAATTGCCAGAGGTATTAAGAGCAGTGCAAACATCCCATTACTCACAAAATGATATGATGCATGATATATGTGATGGAACATTTATTAGGGAGCATACAGTATTTCAGCAGAATGTAAATGCATTGCAAATAATATTAAATCATGATGACATGGAGATAGTGAATCCTCTTGGCACTCATGTAAAAAAGCACAAGCTCTCCATGTTTTACTACAGCTTAGCAAATATTCCACCTCAATTTCGATCATAGCTGTCATCTATTCAGCTCGTAGCTATAGCCAAAAGCAGGGATATTAGAAAATTTGGAGTTAAGACTCTTCTTCAGGATTTTTTAAATACTTTGAATGACATGCAGCAAAAAGGAATAGAAATAGAAATAAATGGTTCTAAGCAAACTGTATATGGGGCTTTGGTAATGGTTCCATGTGATACTCTTGCTGCACAATGGCTGGGAGGTTTCAAAGAAGGAGTTGCTTTTGCTGTCAAGCCTTGCAGAACTTGTGAAGTCACTAAAGTTGACTTGAAGAGAAAATTTAGCCATGTAGAATGTGAGGAACGCCAGTTTGTAGAACATAGTGAGAGAACAGCTGCTTTGAAGACTTTGAGTAAGGCATCCATGGAGTATTGAGTAAAATGTGGGAATTAAAGAAGCTAGTGCTCTAAGTAATATAAAAGATTTTCCATTAAGTCAATGCCTTGTCCATGACCCAATGCATGTGTTAACAGAAGGCATTGTCCCTTATGAAATGGCATTAATGCTGTATAGTTTTGTGTATTGCAAGAATTATTTCAGCTTGGCCTATCTGAATGCTCAGATGGAAAACTTTGCATTTTCATACCTAGATTCAAGTCATAAACCTGAGAAAATAGACCAGAAGCAACTAGCTACTGATAAGAAAATAAAGCAAACTTCAGCATCAATCTTGACCCTGTGTTATGCTTTACCATTCTTAATTGGACATAAAGTAAAGAGAGATGATGAGATGTGGAAGAATTTTGTACGGCTTTCACAAATAACAATGCTAGCTACGTCACCACTTGCTGATCTAAACACTGTCGGACAGCTAGACCAGCTGATTAGCAGTCACCATTACAAATTTCAAGAAATTTTTCCATCTGAGACAATTACTCCTAAATTTCATTGTTTTCATATACCTGAGCAAATTAAGAGATTTGGCCCAGGTAGGAATCAGTGGTGCCTTCGGTTTGAAGGGAAGCATGGTTTTTGTAAACAAAAGAAGTGGCATTGTTTCAAAAATATATCAAAGTCCATGTCAGAGTACCACCAGAAATATATGTGTTACAGAATGCTTTGCTCTAATCCTCTTTTGGAAGTTGGCAATGAGAATTTCCTCTATGCTGGGGATATAGTTAAAGAAGGTACTGAAGTAGACATTGCAGTAAAATTCCCAGATATCAAGGGACAATGTATAAGCTTATTCCTAGAACACAATTTGGAAGTAGTTGAGCCTCTTTTGGCTTACATGTCACCAGCAGTGAGTATCAAGGGTCATACATATAAACCTGGAGTAGCATTACTACTGAGTTGGGAAAATCTGGTTCCAGTCTTTGGTCTTTTGTGCCATAACTTAGTGTATGATCAGATGAAATTCTTTGTAGTTGACAAGCTATCAAATTGTGGCTATGATGACCATTACAATTCATATGTAGTGACACCAACTGGAAGGCTAAGAGTTTTGAGCTATTGCAGTATAGTGAATAATTGGCCTCTACCTGTTCATTATGTAAATAATGAAATGTATGTAACAAACAGATACTGTCATTTTGTTGAACATGTATAATTTAAAGCAGTTGTATTGGAGTAGGTGATGGGGCTATTAGTGTTTCAGTATTCAGTGCAAGCTGGCCACTCCTAATATTGATCCCATTATGTATTTATGTTTCCAAGCTGACACAAGTTTAAAAGATAAAAGCTGATTTATATATATATATATATATATATATATATATATATATATATATATATATATATATATATATATATATATATATATATATATATATATATATATATATATATATATATATATATATATATATATATATATATATATATATATATATATATATATATATATATATATATATATATATATATATATATATATATATATATATATATATATATATATATATATATATATATATACATACATACATACATACATACATACACACACACAAGATAAGCATGGTTGCCAATGTGTTGGTTAATCCTACAATATTTTGTCACAAAAAAGATATCTACCTATATGTTAGTAAGCACATTTTTTTAAAGAGTGTGTAGCATTATATGATTGCAGCCCTTCATTTTTGCTTTATATTCAGTACCTGTATTATTATCTCTTTGTTACATTTATAGCATGCCAGTGTTTCGAATATGGAGCAGTAATCGTAAAACAAGGAAGACGGTTGCATGTGAGACAGATATAGACAGTCTTTTGCAAAAAGGTAAGCAGTCAAAATTGCTGTATATGCAGTACGATACTGCACATTTGAACCCTGTTACTGGTACCTCAGAATTCATGAATTTAGTCTTTTTGTCATGATCCTTTTTCAGAATTATGAACCGATTCTTTGTACCTCCGTTAATTTAATGATTATGTCGAACAATACTAAGTTTCTATTTTTTTAAAATTTATTTATTCATTTATTTTTTTTTTTTAACCTGAAACATTTGCAGATTTTCTCACAGAATTTATTAGAAGCTGTGGTGTATGAGATTGTACAGTAGCCCTAATATTTATTTTCCAAATGTGAATGAAACATGAACTAATACAAGTAGGTCTAAATTGGAAAAAGCAGGTGCATCTTGTAGAGCATAATTTTTAATGTATAATAACCATGATTACCTCTTTATCAGTATTGTCTACATGTTTATTTTACTACAATTTACCTTTAAAATGACTTTATATCAAGATTCTACTTCTAGTCATAGGTGACCTTCCAAATTATTAGTACTGTAGCTATATGAAGAGTTAAATGAAGTTAATATGTTTCTAACTATTGCAGCAAAGGATAAACTTTGTGT
Organism: Eriocheir sinensis; assembly: GCF_024679095.1. Lineage (NCBI taxonomy): Eukaryota > Metazoa > Arthropoda > Malacostraca > Decapoda > Varunidae > Eriocheir > Eriocheir sinensis. The sequence continues at coordinate 54,766 of NW_026111835.1, forward strand.
TGTCTCAAGATCGGCCTGTTTTGTGTTGGAGGCTTGTGGAAGCCTCATAGAAGACAATGAAGTGTTAGAAGAAGTGAAATATGAAGTTTTACTCCTGTTAACTGATGATGAAGAGTATTCACCATCCAGCAGCAAGTTACTCGTACATGGTGGTACTGCACACCAAGAACAATACACATCAACTGCTAGTACCAGTACTTCTGCTCCACAGCAAGGTGAACAGGACACACCAATTGCCACTAGTTCTGCTGCACACCAAGGAGACACACTGGCAGACATAAGCAACAATTCAGCTTCTTCGGTTGAAGCTCCTGCAGGTGACAGTCCAGATGCCACACCTCAACGGCCATCTACTTTAATAGCAGGTACATTTAACTCTTCATTTTCTGATTGTTGCCTGCATAGGCTATATAGGGTTATTTTGATAACCATAGTGTGCTAACTGTAGGCTTAAAGATTTCTTTATGCTCTATACATTATATATATCTGTGTGTGTGTGTGGGGTTTGCGTGCGCGTGTGTGCATGCGTGTGTGCATGCGGGGTGAGCGTGTGTGTGCGTGCATGCGCGGGTGAGTGTGCGTGCGTGTGTGTGTGCGCGGGTGAGCGTGGGTGCGTGCGTGTGTGTGTGTATGTGTGTGTGTGTGTGGTTCCCAAACTGGGGCCATATATATATATATATATATATATATATATATATATATATATATATATATATATATATATATATATATATATATATATATATATATATATATATATATATATATATATATATATATATATATATATATATATATATCTATATATATATATATAGATATATATATGTGTGGGTGTGGGGGTGGGGGTACCAAACTGGGGCTATGGCTCTGGGGGTATATAAAATAAAGTAGGGGGCCATAATCTGAGGCTATGCAGATAAAGCTACAAGAGTTTATTGGGTGAGCAGCAAGTAGAGGAAACTTATAGGTTCATTGCAGGTGTTCAACATAAGTTTCTAGGTATTAGAAAATTGAAAACTGTATAAGAATGTACTTTTACTGGGGTACTGGTGTATCTGCTGCAGGCTCAACCAGTTGCACTTCAACGTCCCATCAGACAAAGAGACACTCGGATTTTTTTATAGCAGTGGACAAGTCTCCTGACTCTCAGCAGCCCAACACCTCACAGCCTTTGTCTCCAGCCTTCAGTCCATATTCATCTTCCTTAGTCCACTCCCCTGCCCCTTCACACATTCCCTCCACAGTTCCTACCACTGGCCCATCAAACCCTCCTCACCCTTCATCCCCTACTGCTGGACCTCACATGCTCCTCATCCCTCGTCCCCACGACAGGAACAGCAACTCCTAGATTTCATTGCTTCCCTTCCTCCCCACTCACCCGATTCTACTGTCATCTTAGCACCATCCCCCTACAGTTCATTCAGTGATCAGACCCTATCCCTTCCCCCTTCACCTCCTACCTCCCTACACAAAATTTTGAAGAGGAGTCAGATTGACCATTAAGTGATGGAATACCACAACGTAAGTTGCAGTTTTAGTTTATGACCCTAGTTGTGAATTATAGTAATTAGATTGGTGATGCACTGGTGCCTATAACAAAGGTAACTTTGGACAAACCAATTTTGGAAGGGTGGAAAGTATTTATATATTCTGTTCCTGCCCCTCACTTACCATTACAGTTGCCAGATTTGTTTGCATTCATTCTTCACACCCTCACCAACTCCCATGTTCCCTTCCCATACTCCCTTCAAATCCTTTCAGAACAGCTTCTTATGCTCCATTTCTCACTCAAGTTGCTCCCAAGATCCTCATCCCACTATTCAGTTCTCCATTTCCACAAATAATTTTCTTTCTGCCTTTCCAAGTTCTCATTCCTCTGCTTCCCAGCTGCTCCCTGTATGCTCTCTTCCCTTCAACCACTTTTCTCACCCAGTCCACCCACCATGCTGTCCTCTTCAGACCTCTACCTCACCTCTTTACCCCAAACATATCTACACATGCTGGATTCTTCCTTAAACACCATACTCACCACTGTATCCATTCATTCCAAATCATACTTGCCTAGTTTTCTACACCACTCTCCAGAACTTACATCTTTACCTACTCCTGTAACTTCTCCACCTCTTAGTGGTCCAACAGACCACATCCAATACATCTATATACCTTTGCATCTTTCACAGACCTCCTCATTCATTCATCCGCACAGATATAATCTACAGTGCTTTTTGCTCTTCCCTCCCTCCATTTTCCACCCTACTCACTCCATACTCCATACCAGTACAATATTTCACAGATCCACCTCTGCCTGAACTGTCAGGGGCGACGAAAGCGATGCTACTAGAGCCTACCTGTTCCCGAAAAGTGTGGCTACAGCTGATTGAAGAGACAAAAAATTATTATCTAAAGTTTTATCCCTTGATTGAATCAAATCCTATGGGGACATACAAAGCAATTGGAATGAAGATGGTGTCTGCTTATCCATCCATCAAGCGTGAAGGCTTGTTTCCATGGGTAAGCTCTGTTGTGTTTTCAGTCTTGCCTTAATGGTATATGTACATGTAGATATTTACTGGATCTCACCAGTATGCTTATTGAATATCATGGACCTCTTTAGCCAGAATGTGATAGTAGTATGCTACCATTTATTATCAATAGGCATTTGTATGCTTATGTAATGAACAGGATCTTGCCCAGGTCAAATTTTTCTTAAGCAGAACTTGTCTCTAATACTATAATATAGAAATTGGCTTAAAACATCCCTGATATGCTCTAACTATAGCTGAAGCCTTATGCAAAGATTGTAAGTGGAGAAGTATCTATAGAGAAAGTACAAAAGTTGTATGCTCCTTTTATGGATGTGGAGAAAGCCTATGATAAAACTGACCAGGAAGGCATGAGTTACTTGAGAGGTGCACGTGAAATAACATGGAGAGACAGAAGGATGAATGTGGAAGTACGTAAGGAATATGGTGTGGGATTGAATGTACTGGAGAGTGTGAAAACGAACACCTTGAGGTGGTTCGGGCATGTGAAATGTATGTAGAGCAAGAGAGAGTTACTAGGAGGGTATACAATGGTGAGGTGCTGGGGCAGCAAGGGAGGTATACTGAGAGTGAGATGGAGAGATGTTGAGAGGTATATGAATAAGAGTGGGGTTGAGTGAAAGGAAAGGTGCCTGTTGACAGGGAATAGGAGTGCATGGAGGTGACTCATCTGTGGCCACCTCTACAGATTGAAGCATCTGGTAATCAATAGATAGATAATCTTGTAGGTTTGAGGTGCCAAATAAAGTGCTAAATCCATATTAATAATTTAAATTTTAGACTTAAATGTGAGGTCAATACTGTATAGGCCTATATCTTCTAAACGCAAGACTAGATACTGTATAGGCCTATATCCTTTAAATGTTTTTTGTTTCGATTCCAGAGTCAGTTTACTAGGGCCCTCAGTCAGAGCATTCGAACTGAGCGTTATAAACAGAAGAGAAAGAGCATGCCTCATGTACAACATGCTCATCCAGCCCCCAAAAGATTTGCTTTGGGTAGGGAGCAGTTTACCACTATAGAGAATCAAGAACGTGAGCTGACCGAAGACGAATTCGTGAGGCACACCAAAGAACTTTGCCAGGAAATGAAAAAGAAAAATCTTAACACTGAGCATATAAATATGCTTTTAACTGCTACAATGGTGAACCGACAAAAGTGGATATCAACACTTCCTGGTGGACTCATCTCACCAATATTGATGAAGTTCCCTTGCTTCTGGAAGAGCAGTTTTGTAAGTATTTTTTTTTCTAATGATGTAGTTTTATGTTGCATATGTATTTGAAACCCACACTGCATTATGTGTCTTTAATGTATACATCACTGTATTTAGCTACATATACCCCGCTTTAGAAGGAGAATGTGCTATCAAAGGATGCAATATACAGTGGGAGGCCTAAAATATTTCAGATTTTTTATGCAGTATTATGTGATTAGATGAAAACTAATAGGATCTGCTTTTAACTGAGGTAGTTTTACTAGGTTCTAGACAAAACAATTTTTTGAATTTGGGAACCTTCATGTTATGCATGTGTGAAGGGAGTAATTATACTGTATGCACATTCTGAAGTAGATCTTGACAATTTTATTTTGGCTTACAGATCAAAACTGAGATGGAAAGACTTCTCAAGGATACCACTGAAAGCTGGAAGACTAAATTGAACAAGATATGTGACACACTGATTAAGAAGGTTCCCAAGACTGACCATCATGTAAGTAATTTTACTTGCTTTCTATTTTTCTTCACATACCTATACCAAATGTTTTATCTATTCATTTGCTACATCCATTCCCCATTGATCTATTACTTAATGAAGCATCTTTACACTGAACATTCATATTCATATCTCATAATGAACTTACTTTTCCCTACTGTAATTAGAGCAGACATGGGGCGATTACTTATGTTTTGTAATCAATAATGATTACTTTATATTTTCACAATTACGATTACAATTACAGTATAATTGTTTTAATCGATTACAATTACATGATGTATTAACCATGATTACAATCGCAATTACAGGGGGGATTGGAAGGTAAACATATTTCTGCGAGTCGCGACTCGTCCAGTTTTCATAGAGTAACATTCAAATAATCGTTTGATTGCACCTTGTAGGAATGCATACCTTATATTGTTTGTGTAGCTACTCTTCATTCACTATAATTTATAGTTCATAAGGTGCATATAATAGACTCCTAACCTTTGGCAAGTTGGGAGGTCCACTGTATTACTACCCTGGAAACACAATGACGTCACCCTGGCCCTCAGTCAGAGCATTCGAACTGAGCGTTATAAACAGAAGAGAAAGAGCATGCCTCATGTACAACATGCTCATCCAGCCCCCAAAAGATTTGCTTTGGGTAGGGAGCAGTTTACCACTATAGAGAATCAAGAACGTGACGTTGCCTTTTGGTCACGTTTTTGTCGTCGGACGACGTCACTTTGACGTCATCTTGTAGACTCCCAGCGACATCAATACGACGTCGCACGGCGACGTCGCCAGATGACCTTTGAATGACCAAAAGATGACCTAGGAATGACCTGGATGCAACCCAAATATGACCCATGGGGTGACCTCTGGGTGCCCTAGGGGTGTCTATAGTGCAAGCATCACGCAGTATGGGATAAACTTCACCAAAATACTTTGGAAATACTTCTTCCATCATAAAACAAATCACTTTATTCTGCAGTCAAATGCAAATTATACTTTGAGAAATCTGGCAGCCTGAGTCCATAGACTTTGCAACCAACTGAACACATGACTGTGTTCGGTTAACTGCGAAGTATACAGGCTCAGGCAACCAGGTTCTTCTCAAAGCAAGATTTATTTTTTGCATTCAATCAGAGAATAAAGCAGATTCGTTTTACAATGAATGATATGCCATATTGTATGAAACCAGCAAAATTGGAGGATAAACGTATATCTGAGAGTATTCTTCAAATACTGACTAAGCTCGTCCTCACACTCAAGAACACCAAATATGCCGACCGTCTAAAAACCCTGGACATTCCAAGCATGAAATACCACAGACTGGGGTGATATGATATAAGTATAGAAATACGTGAATGATGTGAATGATGTGCCATGTTTACTTGCGGAGGTTGGGACAACGAGATTGCGAGGGCATGATAAGAAGCTTGCATAACTGGGAGCGAACAGACCCATCACTTCCAATGACTGGAATTCACTGCCCCACAAAGTGATGTACTAATACATTAAATAGCTTTAAAGATTATCTTGACAAAATGTGGAAGCACAAAAAATATGACGTGGTCTATAAACTAAATTAGGTTCTAAATAGTTGACTTTTAAAAATCTTTTACGTAAGGAGCGGACAAAAAGCCCTTGACTTATTCAAGTCTGCTGCAATTATTATCATTATTATACCAGTCAGAATTCCCTTTTCCAAAACACAGTATCAGCCCCCACACTCAACACCTTCAAGCACAAAGTTCACGCTGTACCAGTCAGTAGCCTTTATGAATACATACAGGGCAACACGCATTGTCACACAAGTGTATTCCCCTGCTCCAAATGCATTAACAGGACAAACTGTTCAAAACACCTTTCATCACAAGCACAGAAATACAACCACCACAGCATCATTACAGCCTGACCAGCTGGTTGTGTGCCTGTATTCATGACTTGGAACCTGAGTGGTGTGGGCCAACCTGCTAAGTTACACACACACACACCCACCCACTCACTCTCTCTCTCTCTCTCTCTCTCTCTCTCTCTCTCTCTCTCTCTCTCACACATATGCTAAACATCCCCAGGGTCACCCACCCCAGTACCACGTCTTCTTCAGGATCAGTCAGCCAAATCACTCATTGCCTACGTAATTAACACAAGCCAGGTTAATACATGCCCAGTAATTCTCCCCAACACCCTCACGCCCCAAGAGTACCCAGGTTCAAGCCATTTCAATGAACTTGAAAAATATATTTCTTTTGGTTTGCTAGAAAACACAAAACACAAACCCTGGAATGTGGCTTTATATCTCCTCTCCCCGCAATGTTTCTGTGGTGCTGTGGGTACTTAAAACTAGTGTGATGGTTCTATGTGCTACTCCTGTGTGGAAGGAGTTAATGGAAGTGGGGTTAAGGCATGAACTTACTTCAATTCGAGGCAGATTGTAAGGGCACTCATGGATAACACAGCTGTTGGCGGCTTGGCCGGCCCGCCACACGGGACAGGGCTCGTCCCGATTGGTCGAGTATAATTGCACTTATCTTCCACATGCTTAAAATTAACAAGGTACCTAAATTAAAGCTTAAAATGACTTTCATAGGTCTACTTTATTTATTTATTTATTTATGGCGTGTACATGTGGAATAATGGTGAGGGTATTTATGTTTTCACAGTATGTTGTGGCTGCCTATATTCTGGGAGGCATTTGTTTGCGTTAACGGAGATACTCTCTTCCTCTTCCTCTTCCTGTGGGCTAAGCTTCATTTGAAAACAAAATTGGAAAATGTTGATTAAATAGAATTGCAAGAGGTAATGGTAAAGGCGGAAAGGTTTATAATTTCGTCTTTCTCCTCTGGCCTTCTCTTATCCCCTCCCCCTCCCTGGGCTCTTACAGATGAATAACCCGGTAACATGTTGCTTAATAGGCATACATATGTCATCTTGACGTTGGTTCATGGTTGTCATGCAACGTCACTCTGCGCCGTCATCTTGACGTTGGTTCATGGTTAAACCATGACAACATCACTCTGCAACGTCGTCTTGACATTGGTTCATGGTCATTCTTGGAATATGACCAGAAGGTGACCAGGAGGTGACGTCATTTTAAGGTCATGTGTTTGCTGGGCAATGATGCTAATTTAATTGCAAAAGTAATCATGATTATGATCTTAATAAAATGTAAGAGTAATTAATTATAATTACTTAAGAAGCTGTAATCAGTTTCAATTACCTCATGTTTGAATTTGAGCTCTCCCTTTATCAATGTACTTTAGACTCTGATATTTAACTTTCGCACTTATCCTCTCGTTTGATCTAGAATTGTTTCGTCAGTTTTGTTAAATAGTGACAAATTCTTGCTTTCTTGAACCTCTTCATAGAATGACCTTCAACACATGTGTCTTGCTATTCCAGAGTTCACTGCATGAATATGATGTAATTCACTACATTGAAAATGAAATTTCCTTCAAACGAGGAAGAGGTGTGAAGTCTCAGCCAGTTATCCTGCTAAGAGAATTGTATGGTGATCAAGATAAAGACTTCAGTAGTGCTGAAAAGTCTCCTCCTCACATCATCTTGACTGTTGAAAATAAAAGCCTGAAGGATGTATATATCACTGGGGATGGATGTACAATTCCATGTGAAACAGGTGATGATGTGTGTGATGCAGTATGTAATCTTATTGCTTGGGACATATTACATATTTGACTTAGGGTATCCAAGGATTTATTCACAGATTTTAGGATTCCTGCAACAGTATGTGTTAAATGAACCATACACTTTGGAGAAGTCTTCAGGTTATAATCATTTTGTAGCACAGTATGAAAGGTTGTTGAGAGCATAGGAGGATTCACATAATGTAAGTTGCCTCCATCCTCCTTCCTCCCCCTATCCTTCTAAGATAAGAAAGAGATAAGATAATTTATTGGTCACATTGTTCTACATAAATGCATACAAGTGAAATTCTTTATAGCAAAAACAGGCTCCAAAAGCATTCTACATAGATAAGAGTATAGCACATAAAAAACATAAAAGCATAATTTTTTTTAAAAGGTATTAAAATTATTTTTGTGGATAAAAATGGTTAAAGAGCACTATACTGCTTGGGACAAAAGATTTTCTGTAGCGATCTGTTTTAATCAATGGCAGTGCCAGCCTTCGTCCTGATCTTAAAAAGTTATAACAGTTATTAAGATGGTGAGTTTGATCCTGCATTATTTTTCCTACTTGTTTTATTGCTGCCTCTTGATATAGAATATTTGTGAATGTTACTGATGCCCCTAACTTTTAGCTTTTTAACTATTTTATTCAGTTTATTTTTGTCTGCTAAAGTTAGCCTTTTGTACCAAGTAGAGATAGAAAAAATCAAAATTGACTCAAGGGTAGATCTATAAAATAAGTTGATTATTTTCTTGTTTACCTGAACGGAACGTTATTTAAAATTCTAATGAAGTAAAGTCTCTCTCTCTCTCTCTCTCTCTCTCTTCTTTGCAAATTTCATATAAATGTTTATTTTAGCACTAATGTGAGTTTGTAAATCTCCACATTTTGTTATCTTAATACTTATTTTGTATTAACTATAGCAATTTTTCAGTAAATTATTACGATTATTACATCATTGTCACAATTTTACTTATTAATGAGTAAAATCTTGACAGTGATGTAATTGCAATCAAAAATAATTTGTTGAAACAATGCTGTTGTTTAATGCAAAACAAATGTTTTAAGATAAACTACTGTGTGTTTTTACTTAAACACATTAACACTTCTAAAACACCTAAAGGTGTTTTAGAAGTGTAACAAACCCATAAACAGCTTTTTGTGTTTTTGAATAAATGGTATTAAACACCATGTGTTTATAATGGAACACCTATGTTTATGAAACCATCCTGTTTTTAGTAAAACATGGTTGTTTATATAAATACGCGTATTTGTGTTTTAGAAGTGTAACAGTGGAAAACATGTTATCGCGTTTTCCCAAAAACATTTATTTTTACAGTGTATATATATATATATATATATATAAATAAAAAGTAGTAGTAGTAGTAATAGCAGTAATAGTAGTCGTAGAAGTAATAGTAGTAGTAGTAATAGTAGTAGTAGTAGTAGTAGTAGTAGTAGTAGTAGTAGTAGCACCCGTAGTAGTAGTAGTAGTAGTAGTAGTAGCACCCGTAGTAGTAGTAGTAGTAGTAGTAGCATCCGTAGTAGTAGTAGTAGTAATAATAATAATAATAATAATAATAATAATAATAATAATAATAATAATAATAATAATAATAATAATAATAATAAATATAATAATAATAATAATAGTAGTAGTAGTAGTAGTAATTGAAGAACGGTAGTAGTAGTAGTAGTAGTAGTAGTAGTAGTAGTAGTAGTAGTAATAATAATAATAATAATAATAATAATAATAATGTTATTAGTAATAGTAGAACGGTAGTAGTAGTAGTAGTAGTAGTAGTGATGTCACCCACACCATGACATGTAAAAAAGGAGGCTTCGTCTGTATTCGACACGATGAAGTGAGGGATCTGACAGCCAGCATGCTCGGGGAGGTATGCCAAGACGTCACTACCGAGCCGGCACTGCTTCCCCTGGACGGCGAACACCCTCGGTACAGGACAGCCAATACCTCACAGGAGGCACGGGTTGATGTAAGTGCCCGCGGATTCTGGGTGCGCGGACAACGGGCTTCATGGACATCCGCATATTCGACCCGATGGCTGCCTGTCACCGTGAGCTGCCCCTGCAAGCCGCCCACCACAGGAACGAGCAGGAGAAGACAAGGGCATACGGTGAAAGAATCCAACATGTGGATCAGGGCAGCTTCACCCCCCTCGTCTTCACCACATCCGGCGTGATGGGTCCCAGGGCCCAATGTTTCTACGCACGCCTCGCGGAACTAATCTCAGAAAAGAAGCATCACCCAAGGAGTCACGTTGTCGCCTGGATGAGGTGTCGCCTCTCGTTCTCCCTGCTCAGGTCGGCCATCCTATGTCTCAGGGGCACCAGACACTCTGGCCCAAAAGCCACCAGCATCTCCAATATGGACTATGAAGCCACAGTGGTGGAGAGTGACATTAGGGTGGGTCGGGAGTGACGAGTAGGGAAGGGATCTAGACGTAATAGATGATAGGTGATTTTGTGTCAGGTAGTATTAGTGATATGGTTGGATGCCACAGTCATTAGCGAACAGAGTTGGGGCTAATAACCTCCAAGCTATGGAGCCCTCCATGATTATGTGTCGGGAAAATAAACATAGGCGGAGGTATCATTTATGTAGTAGTAGTAGTAGTAGTAGTAGTAGTAGTAGTAGTAGTAGTAGTATATTTCCTTCAGTTTAGCCATCAAGACCAAGTTTTATTTAGAACAATTCATAAGAACATAAGAACATAAAAACATAGGAGTCTGCAATTTGCAAGTCTGCAATTCATAAGTAATTTTATAGCAAACTAACGTAGAAGGAAGGAAGGAAGGAAGGAAGGAAAGAGAACGAAAGAAGAGAGAAAGAAGAAAGAGGAAGGAAGAGGAGAAATATGAATCAAATAACAAGATATCATATAGAGAATGAATGAAGGAGAGAAGGAGAGAAGAAGGGATGGGGAAGAATGGAGGAGGAGGAGGAGGAGTAACCGCCACGAGGGGAAAGAGGAGGTAGTACATCCCCCACACACTCCCTCTTCTTCCTTCCTCCTCTCTCTCTCTCTCTCTCTGAAATAAAACAAGGAAGTAAAGGAAGAAAGAATGAAATAGAAGAAATTATAAAAGATAGAATGAAAAGAAGGCGAATGAAAAGAGAAGGAAAGGAGAGAGAGAGAGAGAGAGAGAGAGAGAGAGAGAGAGAGAGAGAGAGAGAGAGAGAGAGAGAGAGTGTCAGCTGTCCCCCCTTCTCCCCTTCTCAGTCAGCTGAAAAGGACACACCATCTTCATCTAATTATAATAATAATAATAATAATAATAATAATAATAATAATAATAATAATAATAATAATAATAGTAAGAATCATAACAACAATAGAAAAAAGTAAAAGAAAAGAAGGACAAGAATAGCAAGAAGAAAAAAGTAGGTAGAAAAGTAAAAAGAGGGAGAGGAAGAGAAAAAAAAAGAGGAAGAAATAGAAAAAGAAGAAAAAGAGGAAGTAGAGGAAAATAATAATAATAATGATACTAATAATAACACTCACCTAACCCATGATGTAGATGTTCTTTTTCTTCTTCTTCCTGTTCTTGCAACATATACCTATATAATTAAATTCGTGACAAAATATTAACTTGATATAATCGCACGCACACACACACGCACAGACACTTTCACTATTACCATTATCTATTATTATTATTTTCATCATCATCATCATTATTATCATTATTATTATTATCAGTTATAATTATTATTATTTTCAAAGATATTTCTAACTTATTTGCACATTATTTTACCTCATTTTTCCTTTTTATAATTTTCTAGGCATTTTCGAACAAAATTTCACATCATTTTGCTTTAATTTAATTTATTGTAATTTTCTAAGGATTTCCTTACATACTTTCACATTCTTTTACCTTATTTTATTTTTTTCTAATTTTCTAGGCATTTTCTTACTTACTTTCACATTATTTTTAACTAATGTTTCCTTATTATTAATATCCAAGCTTTTTCTCATTATTTGAATATCACTTTATATCTTTGACCTTATTTTTCCTTTCTATTATTTTCTATGCATTTTCTAATTTTCACATGACTTTACCTTACTATTATTTTCTAGGCTATTTCTCACTAATTTTCACACGAATCTTACTTCATTATTTTCTAAGCATTTCCACACGCTCTTCCCCTTGTCTTTTCCTTGCTATCATTTTCTTTTTTTTTTTTCGTTAATTTTCCTTTTCAACACACGACTTCCCCGCTGTCTTGCCCTCCACCCTCCGCTTTTCTCTTTTTTCAACCTTATTTTAGCATTCCCACGCGTTAAGATTGGCACTGTATGATCTATGCCACCTCCTCTTTCTTTGTATGGCACTGCGGCACTCTGAGGAAAAGCAGTTTACTTTAAAAATGGAAAAAAATATCTGGCGCTGAAGCGGGGTGTCAGACATGACACCCCGCCATTTTCACTTCTTTCATCTTTTCTCTTGTTTCAATCTTATTTTAGCCTTCCAGGGGGTTATAAATGGCACTGTATAACCATTGGCACCACTGATTTCTTTCTATGGCAGCACAACATTCCGGGAACACGTAATTCGCCTAAAAAATGTACAAATACAAGGTTGAAATTTCCCCGGGGTGGAACTTTCCCTCCCCTCCACTTCTCACCCAATTTTCCGCATTATGTAAGCTTTTCCAGGGGCTGGGATTGACACTGTATAATCTCTGGCACCTCTTCTTTCTTCCCTGGCACTGTGGTTCGCTGGCACAGCATAATTTGTCGGAAAACGATAAAAAGGATTTAATATCACGGGTAGTGCGAGCACCATCGGGGACGCCGCGCGGGAACTGATGGGGACTGAGCCGCCGATGGTTTTGTACGCCGAGTCCACGGGATTACAATACGCAAAGTTATAATTATTTTTAACTATTATTGATGTTATTATTATGATTCATGGAGGGAAAATAAGGAAAAAGCTGTTATTAGGCCTTTAGAGATAGGTGATGTGCGAATACGTATTTGACAAGGTTTTCATGGGCGTTGTGGGCATTACCAGGGATAGTTTTATGACCTTGGTGGTAGTTTGACCTTTCCACTTTACTGTGAACTTTAAAAAAATAGTCAATAGATACCGATTGACCTCTTTTCTGGCCTTTGAGAATAGTTAATGTGAGGGGCGGAGGCGTCTGAGGAAACACATTTGACAAGGCTTTAGTGGGCGTTGTGGGCGTTTCCAGGGGTAGTTAATGAGTCTGGTTGTAGTTTAACCTTTCTTCTTCACCCTGAGCCTAGGGAAACAGTTATGAGAACCCGTTAATCGACTTTTTGGCCTTTGAAAATAGTTATTTCGCGAGGCGGAGGCGCCCTGCAGGGAGGCGGGTGGGCGGGGCATCTTGTAAGGGTGCGTCACCCATTCATGTATTACTCAACCTATTTATTCTATAGCCACGGGAAGACCAATTACTTGCTCTCCTAGGCACACAGCTTCCCTATGTCTAAAGAAACACCTCTATCACGCCCAAAACGAATAAAATGCAGCAGAAATTCCACAAAACCGCCCACAAGGGAAATAGATGAAGCGGTCACCAGCCACCTCACAGCGTACTCCGTGACCTCTGGCTAACCTTTCGGAGCTCAAGAACGCCCTATTGACAAGGCATTCGTGGGCGTTGTGGGCGTGTCCTGGGGTAACTTAATGACCCTGGTGGAAGGCTAACCTTTCTTCGTTACCATGAGCCTAAGAAAACAGTCCATAGAGTGCGATTAGACTCATTTTTAGCCTTTGGAAATAGTGGATATGTTCGCCCCCGCGGCCCGCCGTCTTTCTGTCATGTCGAGCTCGGCCCCCACATAAGCACATTTGACAAGGCTTTTCATGAGCGTTGTGGGCGTTTCCATGGGTAGTTTGATGACCCTGGTGGTGATTTAACCTTTCTTCCTTACCCTGAATGTGCAAAAACACTCATGCAAACCCGATTGACCTCCTATTTGAGCTTTAGAAATAGTCGACCTGGTCACCTCCACCGTCCCTGTCTTCTCGTCTGTACCCAAGGACCTGCCGGGCGGCCACATACGCCCATTTGACAAGGCTTTCGTGGGCATTGTAGGCGTTTTCAGGCGTAGTTTGATAACCCTGGTGATAGTTTAATCTTTCTTCTTTACCATGAACCTGAGAACACAGTCATGAGAACGCGATTGGGCTCATTTTTAGCATTTAGAAATAGTCGACGTGGTCACCCGCGACGTCTTTGTGTCTCTTCCTGAACCCGTTGGCACCCACGTATGCACATTTGGCAAGGCTTTCGTGGGCGTTGTGGGCGTTTCCAGGGGTAGTTTGGTGACCCTGGTGGTAGTTTAACCTTTTTTGTTTACCCTGAATGTGCAAAAATACTAACGAGAACCCGATTGACCTCCTATTTAACCTTTAGAAATACTCGACGTGGTCACCCCGCCGGCCGTGTCTCTCCTCGCATGGACCCAGTGACCTGTTCCTGAACCTTACGTCGCCCAACTACTCCCATTTGGCAAGGCTTTCGTGGGCGTTGTGGGCGTTTCCAAGAGTAGCTTAACAACCCTGGTGATAGATTAACCTTTCTTCATTACTCTGAACCAAAGAAAACAGTCAACAGAACCTGAATAAGCTCCTATTAGACCTTTAGAAATAGTAGACGTGGTTACCCTCATAGCGATGACATAATACCCTTATACAGCGCATGCTTGCCAAAAGGGGGCAGCACATAGCGGGGCATGTTTATACTTTTTTCAGAGGATCCTTATACTTTTGACATAAGCTAATAGAGTGACTATGAGGGCTTAGAAATGGCACCCTATAGTTGCCAGGAGTCGCCACTGTAACCATTCCCAACCCCTCATAGCCCCTCGGCAACCACACATAGCCCCCAAAATCCCCACATAACCCCACAAAACCCACATACGCACATTGTTATGGTTATATTTAACTAACGAGACCAGAGCAATTTTCATGCTAGAGCAGGGGTGTCATGCAGTGAAATTTCCTAAACCTATTATAACCCACTTTCAAACCCACACAACTCCCCACAACCCCACGTAACCCTCCCCAACCCACCACAACCACATATATAAGCCCTTGCAACCCCTACAACCCCACTTGACCCCCAGCACCCTCCCTCCTCAAGTGTCTTAAATAGCGATGGTCCGCCCTGGCTCCCCTACTCCACCCCCCTCCTACCCTTCTCCTTGACACACTGTAAGGTTGAATGACACTGTGAGGATGATAGACACTAAGCTTGATTGACCCTGTGAGGTTGACACAGCAAAGTTGACAGACACTGAGGTTGACTGTGAGATTGACAGACAATATGAGGTTTGAGACACTGTGAGGTTGACAGCAGTTGACAGACAATATGAGGTTGAGACACTGTGAGGTTGACAGACGCTCCAACAAGGTTGACAGACCCTGTGAGGTTGACACAGTGAGGTTGACAGACACTGTGAGGTTGAGACACTGTGAGGTTGAATGACAATGTGAGGGTTCAGACACTGTGAGGCTGACAGACCCCATGTTTGACCCACTGCGAGGTTGCATGACACTCTGAGGTTGACAGATACTGAAATGAGGTTGATAGGACACTGTGAGGTTGACAGACACTGTGAGGTAGAATGACACTGTGAGGGATCAGACACTGTGAGGTTGACAGACACTGTGAGGTTGACACACACTGTGAGGGTTCAGACACTGTGAGGTTGACAGACACTGTGAGGTTGAATGACACTGTGAGGGTTCAGACACTGTGAGGTTGACAGACACTGTGAGGTTGAATGACACTGTGAGGTTGAATGACACTGTGAGGGTTCAGACACTGTGAGGTTGACAGACACTGTGAGGTTGAATGACACTGTGAGGGTTCAGACACTGTGAGGTTGACAGACACTGTGAGGTTGAATGACACTGTGAGGGCTCAGACACTGTGAGGTTGAATGACACGATAAATAGAAGATTACTGAACATATCTCAGCACTAAAACAACCCTACACAACATAATAAGGACCGGTACAGCCTTAACATATGGAGAAATGTATCCGGTAGTGAGGAATGGCAACACCCTACAGCTTCCATACTTCCAAAATTAAGCTCGAAGAGGCAATAACTGTATGATAAACAGAACACACAGTATGATAATCAGAACGTTGATTAACATATCTCATCACCAAAACAAACATTAGCAACACCAGCATGGCCGGTAAAGCCTCAGAACGTGGAGAAATAATATGACAACTACTCGATCGACCGTCAGCTGGCCCCTAATGACCCGTAACTCGCACCACGTAACACAGTGATAGACAGCTTCAGGGCTCATAAACTATTACAAAACTCGTCCATTACAATACCTAGGCTTTCATTTAGCATAGAAAGACACCGGGAATACTTAAATCTGATAGCGACTGCCATCAGCTGGCGACCTCAATGACCACAAAACTAGGTCACTTAACTCAATGATAGACGGCTTCAGGGGCTCCCACACTGGTACAAAACACGTCTGTTGCAATACCTAAGCTTTGTTTAGCATAGAAAGACATATTGAAGCGTCAAATGCTCATATACACACATAAGGAAAAATGGTCAACTTGTGGGAGACGGCAACACCTCCTACCATGTATACAGGCTTATACCGTGCTTTGTTATCACGCAGCGTGGCTAACAGTGTACTAGTGAAGATATTTGACCACTGCAATACTGAAGAACAACAACACAATGATCGGTATTGCCTAAAAGCAGGATTAAATATATCGGCTTATGGCACCTCACGCGGCAAAAAGGAAATTATTCAACAAGACTTTGGGCCCACGGCAACACCTCCCATCACATATACAGGCTTGTACGGGGCTTTGCTATTCCTCAGTGTGCTTAACAACAGACTGAACAAGATAACTAACCACTTTGATATGCAGGAACAACACTGCAATAACCGCTATGGCCTAAAAATAGGGTTAAATATATCCTCACATGGCACCCTCACGCCGCAACACACGATTCGTACCCAAAATATGCAAGTCGACTCGGCCAAACGGCAACACTTTTCAACACAGGTAACGCTCTCACAGGCCTACGAGGGCGTATATACCTGCACAGTGCGGTGAATATTACATAACTAAGCCTATTGTACCAGGAAGACATGGACAAAACACACTAGAGTCCCCGCCATGGCCTGAAAAAGGGAGAAATATACCCTTGGACGGCACCCGCCACATTTTTTCAATCAACCAGGCAGAATGAATGGCACCTGGCCGCATCGGGCGTAAAGCCACTCCCGGTGAGGCCTATACTGGATTCTAGGGGTGCTGTAGGCCTATAAATCAACCTCAATATAACTCCTGTCGCCTCAATACGCGATAATGGAAACTTAAACATTCCAAAAATTACATCGGGGTTGCGTTTTGGGGTTGACCTTTTGACCTTGAGACCCGGAGGAAAAGGAGGAGTTACGTTATCAAGGGAGGGAAAATTAACATAGGAGTGTTTCTACGGCTATATTGAGTCTATATCTATGTATCTATTTACCTATCTGTATGTCTATCTGTCTAACTACCACTGCAATGACCTCGTTCTATCTATTGACCATTTCTTGTGTATTTGCCCGTCTGTCTGTCTGTCTATCTGTCTATCTATCTACTTATCTATATCCGTTTATCTGTTTGTCTATTTATCTATATCTCTGCCTATATATCTATCTATCTATCCCTGTGCAATAACCTCAGTATCTATTGGTTTATTATCTGTTATCATGCAATAACCTGTGTAAATCTATCTGTCTGTCTAGCTATTTATCTATTCTCTTCATTCTGCCCTCTCCTCCTACTCCTCCTCCTCCTCCTTGTTTCATCTTTTCTTTTTATCTCCATCTCTCCCTCTATCTTCTCTTATTGTTTCCTCCTCCTCCTCCTCGTTTCATTTTTTCTTTTTATCTCCATCTCTCCCTCTACCTTCTCTTATTATTTCCTCCTCCTCCTCCTTTCATCTTTTCTTTTTATCTCCATCTCTCTCTATCTTCTCTTATTGTTTCCTCCTCCTCCATCTCCTCTCATCTTGTCTTTCTTCTCTTTCTCTTTTCAGTTTTCACTCTTCTTTTCCGCTTCCTCTATTTTCCTCTTTTCTTCCTCCTCCAATCCTCCTCCTCCTTCTCCTAGCTCATACATGTCTTTTGTTCAATATATACTTTCTCCTTCTATCTGGGTATATGCTAATTGTACCACTACTACTACTACTACTGAAATGCCTGAATTTTTCTCTTTACTATACTCCCACACGACCACTGCGTGTAACGAAACACACGAGAAATTAATCCAGACAAGGGAAGTTTTGCCGGCGCCGGGGATCGAACCCGCGACCAGCGTAACGGGAGAGCCACTCCTTTACCAGTCGGCCAAAGAGGTACCCCCCTGGCTAAGTGGGTTATGGGAGGCTCGCCCATCAGGCAAGTCGTGTCACTACACTACTACTACTACTACTACTAATGATAATAACAATATTAATAATAATAATGGATATGAAACATTGCTTGACTGTTTTGCACGTTCTATTTTGCTTTATTTAATTGGACAGCAGATAAAGACATGGTAAATACAACCAGGTAAACACACACACACACACACACACACACACACACAGATTGAAGGAGATGGACTTGACGACACTGGAACAAAGAAGGGAGAGAGGAGATCTGATCACGCTGTATAAGTTGGTAAATAAGTTTGATGAGGTGGATAGAGATGATCTCTTCTCAACTGTGAGAACACAGGGGCTGAGAGGACATGGAAAGAAACTTAATAAAGGAACCTGTTTGTGACTTGAAAAAGTAGGTTATAGTTTTCCACATAGAAGTGTTAACACATGGAACAGCTTGCAGGAAGAGGTGGTGGAGGCGAGCAGTGTCCACCTAATGAAGGAAAGGCTGGATGAATGTATTTATGGAGACGGGACTATTAGAGCTTAGCTCGGGCCACCTAGACTACAAATAGCTAAATACACACACACACACACACACACACACACTTGTGAAAGCAGTGTAGCGGTACAGCGGTACAGTACCTATAATTTTTTATATATATATATATATATATATATAGCCACGGACGCTAAATATATAGCTGCACCTTCCACCACCACACAACACCCAGCCGCACGTGCCCCAGTAATGAGATTCCCTTGTAGTTATGACAGAAATCGTTATTCTGTTTTGGTAATGGTGGAGAGGGAGGAAGGGAGACCCGAGCCCCAGACCAAGGCCGAGTAGTGCCTGGCGGGGCGTGTTGACGTGTGTGTGTGTGTGTTGGTGAGCAGCGTTCATTGCAAGGTGTGTTCCTCCATATTTACCGCATAAAATGAAGACAAAGATTCTTGTGTTGCCCTGTAATGTGTTGTTCTATGGCTGTGTTGTTGTCAGTGCTAAGAGGCTGGGGGAGGGAGAGGCTTAGTGAGGCAGACTATGGTGATGCCAAGGTTATTTACTTTGTTGAATCTCGTCGACTACGGACACAGCTGAGGTGGACCTCCGCTGCTTCCCACTGGCTCCTCTCCTCTTGCTGAAGGTTTGTAGAAAAGATATATGAAGAGATAGTGATGTTTCATAAAGTAGATTATGAGATACTGGCACGGACCTAAAACGAATCTTTACCAAGACGATTTCCGTTGCCACTTGGATAACCTGGCGCTGGTGGCTGGTCAGGTACTGTTGACAGCCACTTGTCCAGGTGGTACTTGAAGGTGTCGGGTGCTACTGCAGTCAGGTTCCTTATGCTGGGAGGCACTGCATTGAATAGGCGTGCTCCAGTGTGGGTGAAGCTGTTGTGCACGATGGTTTTCACTCTTGAGGACTCTCTTGCCTCGCATTCATCTTCTGCCTCTCCGACTCAGGTTGCCTCTGGGGATGATTTGAGAATGTCTATTCGGGAGGAAATAGTAGAGATGGACGAGAGAAGAAAGGGAAAGAATCAGTCATATTCAGGGGTGTAAAGGTCGAGTCTAATGAAGATGCAAGGACTAGCATTGCAAACATCACTCGCTATCTTCTGAATACCACTCCATCTGTGTCTGATTTATTTTGTATTGATAGAATCAAGGGTCTTTACAGAGTTAAAATTGCCGATGATGACTCGCGTAGGAAGCTAGTGATGGAAGCAAAAAATCTTAGAAACAACCACGAGTTCAATGGCATTTATGTTAATAGGGATTTAACATTCAAACAAAGAAAAGAACTGTATGAGAGGCGACAAAGGAACAGGCTAGCTGGTGCCTCAGCTCAGCCTGTAGCCCAGCCTGCCAGTTCTGATTCTCTTGGCTCAACTGCCCCTTTACTACCCAACTAAATGTTAGTTTGTGTAATGTAAATAGTCTTATCAATAAGGTTGCATTTGTTAAGCACTTCTTATTTTCAAATAATGCACATGTATTAGGGGTTACTGAGACTTGGTTAATTAGTACTATTCCAGATGCTGCAGTTTCAATTACTAATTATAACGTATTCAGAAATGACGTTTCTGGTTCAGTTCATAAACATGGAGTTGGCATTTATGTACACAATTCTTACAGATGTCTCAACATGAACATCAAAATACCTAACGTCTGCTCAGTCTTTCTTCCAGATTACAAAATATTTATTGTAGTTGTTTATAGACCTCCTCTTACTCTCTTCAAGACAATAATAAACTCATAGATTTTCTAACAGATTTTGTACTAACAGGAAGTAATAGTGATTGGTGATTTTAACCTTCCTTCTATCTCTTGGTTTCTAGGCGGTGTAAATAATGTAACTGCTAATACTGATAAACTTTTTCTAGACTGTTTCACCTCATTAGGCCTCACTCAGTGGATTGATGAGCCAACAAACATCAGGGCAGGCAATACTTTAGATCTATTTCTCACTACTGAAACTGATCGAGTAGTCTCCTCTAATGTATTTCCCCCATTTCCCAACTGTGATCACTGTGTTATACTTTGTGGCTATATTTTCCAGTACAAACCTGTGAAGTCAAATGTCAGCGCTGCATCCCTTTCTGGCCTAAAGCCAATTTTAAGCAAATTAATCAATTCTTGTCCACTGTAGACTGGGACTTTGAATTCCAGAATATGAACTCTAATGATTCATACAATAAATTTTGTCCTATATAAACTATCTTGGAAGAACATGTGCTCCACAAAAAACTCTTCGCTCCTCATCAAGTGCCCTTACAAACCATGGGAATACAAACCTCCTAGAGCTCTTATAAACATCCGAAAGAATAGTTGGAACCATTACAAACAGATGAGAGCAGTACATGCTAGAAACTCTGTACTTGCTTTTGAAGCTTTGCAAACATTTCTGGATGTAAATTACCAGTACAGGAACTATTCCACTCAGAAACAGATTTCTTATGAGGAGGACATCCTTAATAATTACTCAGTTAAGCCCAAATTATTTCACTCGTACATACGCGGGAAAAAGTAGGCTGTCCTTCCGTTGGTCTTCTCGGTGATGCAGAAAACTTAGTATCCGACCCTAAAGAGATGGCTCAGCTCTTAGGTGGTGCTTTTTCCTCAGTGTTTACCATACCCTCTGGTCTTCCACAGTCACCACACCAAATACATGATGGCTCCTTTCACCAGATACACTTCACAGTTCATGATGTTGCTAGGGAACTCGGTGCTATTAACCCTTCCACTGCAATGGGACCTGACTCTGTTCATCCAGTATTACTAAAACATTGCTCCACTAATTTAGCATATCCTCTGTTTAAAATATTCGTTTCATCTATAAATTCGGGGGAGATTCCTGAAATTTGGAAAAATCTTCAGTAGTACCTATTTTCAAGAAAGGTAAACGAAGTGATCCTCTTAACTATCGCCCAGTAAGCCTCACTTCTGTTAGCTGTAAAATTTTAGAGAGAATAATTGTTGCTGCACTGCATAATTATTTGGAAGCCAATTCAATACTGAATGTCAACCAGTTTGGTTTTCGCTCTGGCAAGTCTGTGGAGGATCAGCTCTTACTTACGTATGATGCAGTCTCTGAGTGGATGGACACGGGCAATATGGTTGATCTTATTCTCTTTGATTTTTCAAAAGCCTTCGACACTGTTAATCACCAGATTCTATTTACTAAACTTAATTCAGTGGGCATTAATGGTGTTATTCTATCTTGGATCAAGACATTTCTATCCCATAGGACTATGGAAGTTGTAGTGGGCGGACAGATCAGTTCTTCATTTCCAGTAATTAGCGGTGTGCCACAGGGTTCTGTGTTAGGTCCTACTCTTTTCCTTATTTACATAAATCACATCTCCAATACTTTAGTATCAAACATAAAATTATTTGCTGATGATCTTAAACTTTATCTTCTGATAAAGCCTCAGAGCCTTAATACAGTGTTGGAGGGCATTAGTATTGTCCAAAGAGATATTGATTCTTTAATTAAAGTTGCAGAATCTTGGGACTTAAAGATTAATGCTGACAAAACTAAACTCATGAGCTTTGGCACCGACCTCCGTCAGTCTTATGATTTGGGCCCGTATTCATTTTATACTGTTAAAGGCAATCCCTAAGTTTCAGTTTTGCTGCAGTAGATCTTGGCATAACCACTGATCCATCATTAAGATTCCATCACCATATCCAATCTGTAGTGTCAAAGGCTGCTGGTTTGTCATATTCCTTTCTTAAGTCAACCTTGTGTCGCTCACCTTCCTTTATGGTTAAACTATTCATTACACATGTACGTCTTCTTGAATTTGCATCCCCAGTATGGAACACAGGTTATATTACTGACTTATCTCTTCTAGAATCAGTTCAGTGTCGATGGACTAAGCTTATCACAGGTTGTGAGACTATGTCTTATGATCAGCGACTTAAAACTTTAGATCTTTACTCTGTGAAAGGAAGACTATTGCGGGCAGATATTATTAAATGTTGGAAGATCTTCAATGGTATGTCAGCTATATCACCTACAGATCTATTCACCATGGCACCAACAAGGGATATTACTAGAGGGCACAAGTTCAAAATTTTGTTCCTCACAGCACTTGCGAAGCCAGACATAGATTTTTCTCAGTTCGTGGTGAGGCTGTGGAACTCACTCCCCCCAGAGGTAGCAGAGTCAACCAACCTAAACTCTTTCAAGAAGGGACTTGCTGAGTTCCTGGGAGACACTTTATTTCATTACTGAGCTCAATCTACTTATTACCATTCTAAACAGGCTTTTAGCACACTTTCCAGTCTTATCTTTCTTTGTCTTGGATTTCTGTTGTTCTCTAATACACAAGACTGGCGTGCTAGCCACTGTGGGGTTCCTCCAAGGAGCCCAACCAGGTAAGAACCAGGTAAGTCTCCACGGCTGTGTGATACTGTTCGGGCAGGCAGGGAGGGGGCGGCCTGGTTCTCAGCGTTACCTTGGAGACTGGCTATTACCTTCTTTCTTCTTCTCCTCCTCTCCTTCGTGCCTGTGTCAATGGCTTATTCTGTCTTTATCACGTGTTAGTCTCTACGGGTGTGTGATACTGTCATTGTTGGCAGGCCGGGGAGGGAGGGAGGCTTGTTCTCAGCACTGCCTTGGGGACTGTTTACCTTTTACCTTCTTCTTTCTTCTCCTTCTCCTATTTGGCAAGGCTTTCCTAGGAGTTGTGGGCATATCCAGGCTTGACCCTGGTGGTGGTGTGACCCTTCTGCACCGTAAACCTGAAGAAACACTCATTAGAGCACGCCTGACCCCCCTTTGACCTTTAGAAACAGCTGATGTGAGAACCAAAAGTGTCTTATGATACCGACCTCACCTTCAATCCAAGGTCTCACAAATAGACAAAGAGGCTCAATTCTAATTTCTTACACAAGGCCACAGATGGGTGGGGTGTTTGTCTAGTATTACACCTGGTGCCCCAAGGCCCAGTCTGGTTGGCAGTGTCAGACGTTTCACCCCTCAACTCTTCCCAAAGGCCAAAAGGAGATAAATCAGATTCTAATGAGTGTTATTGTAGGTTCATGGAACAGAGGAAGGGTCACACCACCACCAGGGTCATGAAGCTACCTTGAAAACTCCCACAACTCCTATGAAAGCCTTGGCAAAGGTGTGCACTTGGACGATGAAGTGCTTAAGACCATGACCACTGTCTTTAGGGTGTTTCACGGGGTGGTGCAAGGGATACAGATGGGGTGTTTGTCTAGTATTACACCCGGTGCCCCCATGGCCAGGCCTAACAGTACTTGCTATGATTTTGTTATGGGTCACTCAAAATAGGTGAATACTCTGAGCCTTGCCGTGCCTTCTCAACACTGGCCTGTGACGTCTGGTGTGTGTAATTCCCTGCCAGATTAATATTTAGGAAGTTATTGGGACTGTGTAGATTACCTTTGGTCACACCACTGCCAGTGATAACAGTGGTGAAGCATATTTCATATTTATCCTAAACAAATAACCTTAACAAATCTAACCTGATCAAACCCAACTATGGATAATATTGAAGTGAGGGCAGCCACCTCTAGCAAAGTTAATACAACATGGATTCTTTTGTCATCCCTGAATGCAGTACAATAACAAATGACCTCCGGAAAATAGAAAGGGGGTGACGCCCCCCGCTAGGTAGGTTATGTAAGGTTGAATTAGGTTAGGTTGGTTTGAACTAGTTGGGCAAGCGGTGTCGGCTGACGGAAATACCCAGCGTGGGATTTAATGATTTTATTTAGTGATTTCTGGAGAAAAAAAACAATGAAGAGAATTGTATTTTGTTCAGAAACAAGCAGTCGGTGTCTCAACATTATTAGGCTGCCCTCTCCTCAATAGTCCCCCTGACTGTTTCTGTCCTAACTTGCTTCACCCCCTGCCCAAAATGCAGTGTGTCAGGCTGTGTTCATTAACTTCTAACATAACTATTGAATTTTCTTTAATTTCCCAAAAGTTATTATTTGCTGCCCTGGTCTTGGTCTTGGTCCTGGTTCAGGAGGTAGTTGTCCCTTTCGGATCCAACTACAGCCTTTGTAACGGCCTACTCCCTCGGGGCCAACACCCTGAAAATCCAAAAATAAAATATAACCGTCTGAAAGAGCCCGTAGAGGCACAGATGGGGACATCTACAGGAGTCCACCCTATCCGGTGCGCTCTGCAAAGGCTCTCTCTAGGAATTCCTTAACCCCTTCTATTGTTCTTCTGGTCATTGTCTGCAGTGTACTCAGACCTAGCAAGAATTCTATCACCCTTCCTACATCCCCCTCTAGCATCCTGTTCCATACTTCTGTTCCTAATTCCTGTGTTATTATTTCTACCAAACTCTGCCTAACCCTATCATACCTAGGACACTCTAGTAGCATATGTTCCACTGTCTCGTCAACCCCCCCTTCACACATACGGCATACCTTGCTTCCCCCATTTGCCCACCTATATGTCCTATTATTCACCTCTAAGGATTTAGTCCTGGCCTTGAAGAGCAACACACACCCCGGCTACCATCGTAGAAGGCTTCACACTTGGGTTTGGCCTTCAACTTGTACCATTCTAGAGAACTCTTTGCCCCCACCCTTTGGCTCCAGTCTATCTTGCCCCTCTCCTGAACTCTGTCATTCACTGTACGCTTCACTTCCTTCACCTCCCCCCCTAGCGTCATCTCCGAGAGTGTGAAGCCCTCCAGCCCACATCTCTTGTCCCAGCGTATGCTAGACTTGCTCCACTTCGTCCCCTGTCCCGCCCACTCATATACCTTGCGCGCCCATCTATTCTCACTCATCTTTCTTAGCCTGACTTTGTACCCTAAAACTGCTTTACCTATTCTTTCCTCAAAGGTGCTCCAGCCTACTTCCCCTCGCACTGCATCTACCGCATACCTGTTGGCACCCAGAGCCAGCCTGCCTACTCTGTTCTGTACTACCTCCAGCTTATCTAGCTCCTTGACTGTCCACCTCATGCATTCTAGGCCATACATGAGGCCTGGTACTGCCATGCCCTTCCATATCCCCCTAACTACCTCATACCTGTTAGCTCTACATCTAGCCACACTTCCTAGCCTTCCTACCCACTGATTTGCCCTAGAAATTCTATTCTGTTTGGTCCTATCTGTTCCATTCTCGTCAACTATGATCCCTAGGTACTTGTATGAACTTGTACGGCCTGTGTTCATCCCTCCTAGCGCCCAGGTCCTTCCCTCGTCCGTAGCCTCAGCATTTACTACTACTACCTGACTCTTCTCACTACTAAACTTCATATCAAAGTCCCTCCCATACTGTGCTACTACATCCAACATTTGTTGTAATTCCTCACTATCCTCACTCATGAGCACAATGTCATCTGCATGCATGAGACATCCTAGCCGTTCACTCCCCACCCTTATCCCATACCCCGATGCCCTCAACCACTCTGCCAGCTCCTCTGTGTACAGCCCAAACAGTAGCAGGGGCAGCACACCCTTGCCTAACCCCTCTATGACTGTTGACCCACCCTGTCTCTATATCCCCTAGGTTGTATACTGCCCGTGTGTTCTCATACATACTCTATTATCCCTACTACCCTCTCACTCACTCCTATTCTAGTCAACAATCGACTTAACAAACCCCTATTTACCCTATCATACGCTTTTTCTATGTCAAGGAAAGCAAGGTATACCTTGTTAACTACAAACATGTTGTCCTCCCCCTTCTGTCCTTACCAAAACCATTCTGTTCCTCCCCCATTACCCTGTTTCTTTCACAGCATTTACTCATCCTATCACTAAGTAGACCACTGAAAATCTTTCCTATTGTGTCTGTGACAGCTGTGGGCCTGTAGTTTTTTAACTCTTTCCTACTCTTGTGCCCCCTTTGTGTAGCAGAGTCACCCTACCTTCGTTCCACTTCCCCGGTACTTTTCCCTCTAACCAAATCTTTCTAAACAGCCTATACAGCCCCTCTATTACACCTGGCCCTTCTTTATAGAATTCATTAGGAATCCCATCCCTCCCTGTTGCTTTCCTAGCCTTGAGTGTCTTTACATATTCCCTGATCTCTTCCCTACTGAAGCAATCCCCCATAGCCTCAAATATTTTCCTGCTAGATTCCAAGTGCACCTCCCCTAACTCTACAGGCTCACTCACCCCCGCTATCTCCTCCCAGAAGTTTTTGATTTCCCTTTTTATTTCTTCTTCCCTTTCACTACTCTGTTTCCCGCTACTATTTCTTCTAAATTGGGCTGTTACCTATTTTCCTCCCCCCTCAGGAAGGCATACCAGTCTCGTCCCCCGTCCTCTCCCGTCACCCTGAGCTCCTATACAGTCTCCCTCTCAGTCTCTGCCGTTGCCTTCCTAATGAGTCGCTTGACATCCCTTTGCTATACCGCTGCCTCGTGTTTTCATATTCTACTCTACCTGCATCACCGTTTATTTCCTTCCTCAATCTCCTGGTTCTCTTATTCAGCTCCTTTCTCTCTTTCCTTGCCTTTTCAACGTCTTCGTTCCACCACCTCTTTCCCTGTTTCCTACCTCTTCCTATCTCTAGTATTCCTAACCTCCTCTTGGCTGTCTCATTTACTATCCTCCACATCCTGTCTTTCGTTTCATCCACACTACCATCCGCTCCCCATTCTACACATGTTAGGTCTCTTCTGAAGGCCTCCCAGTCACCCCCTCTCATGTTCCAGTGGCAATCTTTATTCCTGTTTCCCCCTCCTCCCTCTGGCCCTGGCTAACACAATTTAAAACCATCATATTGTGGTCACTTACTATATCTATGAGCCCCTCCTCGTCTATCCACATATCCCTAACCATCCTCCTAGCCTTCTCGTTTACAAGGATATAATCTATAGCTGACTCCCTTCCCCTTTCTGCCCAGGTTACCCTTCCCTCCGCTATGGTTAAATTTAATATTTCTGAGTCATGCTCCTCCACAAACTCTAATAACAAAGTCCCATTTCTGTTTATCTCCTCTCCTAGGATACCAATATGTCCATTCATGTCTCCCATGGCAATTACTTGCTCCTGTCTATTTTCTGCTATTACCCTCCCTACCCTCTCATACTTCCTTTCCTTCTCTACCCTTGCACCCGTCCCTTCCACTGTCATGTAGCACACTACTATGATTAGGTGCTCCAACCTACCCTTGTCCCTGTACCCTATTCTCACTGCTAGAATATCCTCGCTGGTACCCACATCTAGTTCCTCAAAAGTTAAGCCCGAGTCCCGTTTTATAAATAAACCTACTCCCCCACCTTTCCTTGGGTTTGTACTCCTTCCCTTGGCTATAAAACTGTAGTCCCCTGACCTGACTTCAAGTCTTTCCCTCAGCTGGGTCTCGGTAACCCCACCACATGGAAGTCCCACCTCAATTCCTTAGCCATGTCTTCTAACTTCCCTACTCCCCGTCCCCTAACATTTAGGCACCCCAGACGCCTCCCATGCTCCCTTGCCTCCCTCCCCTTCTGTCCCTGCCCTACACCGCTATGGTTTTTGTTCCCCCTAGGAACTGCACTCAGAGATCTAAAGGCAACAGTGTCAGTATTAAATTCTCTCAAAATAATTGCCATAAATAAAATATTATTCAAAATTGTGTTAATATTCCATGAGTTGAGCCGTCTCGCTGCAAGGGACACCTCTTTGCAGTGTGAAGCAGCTGCCTTGTGCACACTCAACACACGGCCGCGCTTCTCTCTGTTGGAAGTCACTTGTTCGTTATATATTAGTACTGTGAAATGTGGTCTGAGGGGGCATGTGTCGAGCACAGGCCAGGCTATGTTAGGTTAGTTGTAGTTGGATTCGGTCAGGTTAGATTGCTTCATTGTCCTTTATAAATAAATAAATATTGTCTGGGAGCATATATTGAGGTATTTATTTCCTCTTATTGAATTTTGGCAACAGAGCACAGGCCAGGCTATGTTAGGATTCGGTCAGGTTAGATTGCTTGATTGTCCACGGTAAATAAATATTGTCTGGGGGATATATTGAGGTATATATTTCCTCTTATTGAATTTTGGCAGCAGAGCACAGACCAGGCTATGTTTGGTTAGTTTAACTGTTTATGATAAAGAAATAAATATTATCTTGGGGGATATGCTGTATTGAGGCATGGGCCAGGTTTAGGTTAGGTAGAGCCAGCTTAGGTTAGGTTAGTTTAATTGTTTATGATAAAGAAATAAATATTATCTTGGGGGGATATGCTGTATTGAGGCATGGGCCAGGTTTAGGTTAGGTAGAGCCAGCTTAGGTTAGGTTAGTTTAATTGTTTATGATAAAGAAAGAAATATTATCTTGCATGGGATATACTGTATCGAGGTCAGTTATGTTAGGTTAGGTTAAGTCAGGTTAGATTAATTAGTTGTTCATGATTAATACATTGCTAGCTTGTCGCTGCATTGTTTGTTGTTGTCTCAGGTGGACGTCGGCCCGGTGGGTGTACTTCTGTAATTTTACTAATTATTATAAGGTAATGATTGATTGATTGATTGATAGTTTATTGTTGCAGGGAAACAACAAAGGAGAAGGGAGGAACATGCCATCCCAACCCCCAGGCAGTACAGAGTGTGATTATACAACTAGTAATACATGTGGAGGCAGTACCAAGAAACGATAAAGACACAATGGCAGGAATGAATGCACAACAAGGGAGGGGGGCGGTACCTGCCGGCCTCCCCCTGGGAAATGATGATGTGTTGTCTGTGGCAGTGTTAACCAACGAGGCGCCCCAGCTGGTGATGCTGTGCCGGGTGTGTTGTTCCCTGAGCAGTAATTATGCTGTGCTCCAGGTTAGCTGAGCCTATAGAATGTACTCTAATGCTTTATTGCTTGTTTTTGTTACCAAGGTATGTTTAGGTGATGTACTGTAACATTTTGGGGCTGTTTTATTATCAAGGTATATTTAGGTGAGGTTATAGAATGTACTCAATACTTTATGGGTTGTTTTTTATCAAGGTATATTTAGGCGTTGTATATACTGTTTTATTATCAAGGTATATTTTTTTGATGTTTTTATCAAGGTTTACTTAGTGAGGTTATAGAATGTACAGTAATCTTTTATGGGGCTTTTTTTATCAAGGTGTTTTGCTGGGCCTGTTTTTTATCAAGGTTTACTTAGTGAGGTTATAGAATGTACAGTAATCTTTTATGGGTCTTTTTTTATCAAGGTGTATTTTTGGGCCTGTTTTTTATCAAGGTTTACTTAGTGAGGTTATAGAATGTACAGTAATCTTTTATGGGGCTTTTTTTTATCAAGGTTTACTTAGTGAGGTTATAGAATGTACAGTAATCTTTTATGGGGCTTTTTTTATCAAGGTTTACTTAGTGAGGTTATAGAATGTACAGTAATCTTTTATGGGGCTTTTTTTATCAAGGTTTACTTAGTGAGGTTATAGAATGTACAGTAATCTTTTATGGGGCTTTTTTTTATCAAGGTGTATTGTTGGGCCTGTTTTTATCAAGGTTGACTTAGGTGATCATAAAATGTACAGTATTTTTTTATGGGGCTGTTTTTTTTATCAAGGTATATTTAAGTGAGGTTATAGAATGTACTATTTTTTGGGGGGGGCTTTTTTATCAAGAATATTTAGGTTGTTATGAAATATACTTTAATATTCAAGGGGCAGTTTTTTATCAAGAATATTTAGGTTGTTATGAAATATACTCTAATATTCAAGGGGCAGTTTTTTATCAAGAATATTTAGGTTGTTATGAAATATACTCTAATATTCAAGGGGCAGTTTTTTATCAAGAATATTTAGGTCTGGTTAGATAAGTTAGTATTTATTTTATTTTAGGTTGTTAGGTAAGTTAAGGTTATTTATTTATTTATTTATATTTTTTCTGTGGTTTCCAGCACTGGTGGCAGTGCTTCCAGATGGTCATCCTCAGAGCACCACATTCATCAGAGTCGGCCCCAAAACCTTCATGGGCACTCCAGTAATGAGGTCCAATCAAACCACCATCCAGGCCCCTCAAGAAAGCCTGCTGCCGCTATAGGCTGGCACATAAAAAAAATAAATGAATAATAATAATAATGATAACTGTTAGGTAATGTGCCGTGGGTTATGGTTAAACTGAGATTGGAGTGGCTGCACCTTGCAGGGACTTGGTACCTTATTGTATTTGTTTATTTATTGTCTCCATATCCATATTTATCCAGGTTTCTTAAGTTTCCACAAGCTCTTTGCCTCCATCACCTTTTCTCTTAAGTCATTCCCAGTGTTTATGTTTCTCCTTGGAAAGCTGTAGTCCTTAGTATCATGACGACATGTTCCCTTCCTCATGTTTTCCTGTGACTTCCTAGCTCTGCCTTCCCTTCCCTTGTCAGTAATAGGTCTTTATCACCTGACTCCTGCAAGTCACTCACTGGTTCACATCCTGCAGTCAGACCTTCTCTCTCCCCTTTTATAGAAGTGAATGTATTGATATTTTATGTGAGTGTAAGGAAGTGACCCTTTGTGTTTTGTGCAGGCATTACCCGGTGGGCGTGCTGCTTGACCTCCCCTGACCCGGAACCTCACGGCACACTTCCCAGAGCAGGACCTCATCCACTAACCCTCAAGGTAGGCTAAAGTTCCTTGACAGAGAGAGTACATAGGTGGCCCTGTGTATGAGGCTGCTGGGCGCCATTATTGGCCCCTCGAGCACTAGGCACGAATGGTCTGCTGACCCTGTGCCGGGCTGTGCCCAAACCAACCCCTCGAGCACGGCGCCAACTTTGAACTGAGGTATCAGAGACATAGTTTTTTCCTATTTATGGAGTGGACACGGCTGCTTTTTAATGTAGCAATGCCTCTCCACCAGGCTTGCTGCTGTAGTAACAGGCCGGAGAGGGGAAACAAAGTTTATAAATTCCCAGCAAGTCTGCTGAGAAGATAGAGTTGTGCCAACAAAGTCAGTCTTCTCGGGAGGAAACCATCTTGTTGTATGCAGTGTGTGTGTTTTGCTATAATAACTGCCCTCCCTGTGTACATTCTATGGGGATTATTGTGAGAGATAATGCTACAAGGACTGAAACAATCGTTCACCTCACTGTCACCAGAGGTCCAGACATGGTTGCTGATGAGGGAAGCTGTCGCCCATATGGCCAATATTATTGGGTGTGATCTCTCCCACAGGGCTTGAGACCCATAATGGATATTTCACAGTCTCATAAATGGCAGTGTCACGGACTGGACGTGTTACAAGATTTTGGATAAAAAGAATTGATGTTACTTCCGATACGCCATTCATCTTGGTAAAACTCCAGAATCACACCCAACTCACTCTAATGGTTAAAACTTTCTTTTTTTAGATATATTTACCAAGCATCACTCTGATACCAGTTTCCATTATTATTTCTGAGATTTTAACATGCGGGTAAAGTTAGTGTTTGAGAGTGCTGGGCTAGGTACTACTTGCTCATGTGACGGCTCTTCAGCCAGAGGCTCCTCCAGGTAGAGCTACAAGTCCCTCTTTATCTAACAGCCTAATGGATAAGGCTGCACAGTCTTCATTTCCTTGGGTACCAATGTCATTGTATATGGTGAAGACATTTTTATACAGTTAATATTCTCTTAACCTATTTTGACCCTCAGGCAAAATGAAATATGTTTAAATAGCCTTAGTATTTTATTGTATTATTTTTTCATCAACAATAAGCATTTCAATATTGAATTAAACTCAGTGTTATTGAACAATAATCACTGATGAATTATCTTCACAATTCCTTGGAATTGCACAGTAGACTACATTTATTGCCCAGCTACATCCTAGTGTAATAATAATAATAATAATAATAGTAATAGTAATAGTAATAATAATAATAATGATAATAATAATAATAATAATAATAATAATAATAATAAGTTTATTCACCAAGAGCAGATTACAAAGAATCGTGAGATATTTCATGTTTCTGAAAAGGTCTTGGCTTACAATGACAATGAATCAATTTTAATTACTGTTTGCGTCCTGAGATTTTGTTGATGCAGTTAAGAAACAAAGAGAAATGTTTAAAGAAAATAATATTGAAGAATAAAAAAAGTAAAAAGTAAAAATTTTAAATAAAAAATAAAAAAAGTAAAAACCTTAAAAAAAAGGTCTATCAATGTAAAAAAGGTGTACCAATGTGTGCACTGATTATGAGAGGGCGCTTTACATATTTTTGTTCAACCTCCGTACTACACGAGGAATTGTGGAGTTTCTGTACCGCTCTGTCCTGCACCTGACGGGTGGCATCCTGCTGCTGTGTCTGCTCTGGCGACGAGTTGCTGTTCGCTGTGGAAGCAGGTGTGAGTGCGCCGATTTCAACAGCTTCTTCCCAAACCCGAGGGTGAGCTGCTCTCTCCTTTCATCCAGCCTGGGCAGTCCAAACCTTGCCAGCTGCGATAGTAGTGGCCAAGGATGATGCGACACACTCTTTTGGACGGATTCCAGAGCAGTTCGTTGTGCGGCAGTGAGGGCTGGATGCCATACTGGACATGCGTACTCCAGCACGGGTCGGGTCCTCTGACAGTACAGGGAAATTAGCTGGTCCTCTGGTGCTCCGAAGGACCTTGCTCGGAACAGTATAAAAAGTCTTCTGGACACCTGAGTGAACATGTGGTCCACGTGGTCTTGCCAATTTAGACTTGAGGTGAGGACAAGCCCTACCACTTTAGCTGAACTGACCTGCAGTATTTCATTGTCACAGAGATGAACAGTTGGGAACGCCACGTCCCTCTTGAGGAAGCTGATATTGATGATCTTGCATTTGCTTGGGTTTGGTATTAGTTTAAGCTCCTCACACAGAAGGTGAGCTGTGGTGATTTGTTCTTGGACTGGGTTATTTTGCAGGTCGGTTTCTTTGGTCACTGCGTATACAGTGACGTCATCAACAAACTTGGCTTTACACGATGACTGAAGCAGAAGACTGTTGATAACTGGTAGGAAAATGACTGGCCCAATGCATGTTCCCTGGGGCACTCCACAGGTTGTTGGCAGCCACTCAGATGTCTCGCCGTAATATCTTGTGCACTGCTGTCTGTCAGTAAGGAAGGATGTTATGAACGGCAGCAGTGAAGTTCTGCATCCGAGGTGGTGTAGGTGGGTCACTGCTACACTGTGATCCACGTTATCAAATGCTTTCTTGAAGTCAATGAGACACAGTTGGGCTACAGTGTCTCTTTGCTCCAAGCCTTTAAGTATGGCGTCCAAGAGGTACACCATGTACAGCGTGGTGGAGCGCCCCTTCAAGTTTCCAAACTGCTGGTGGTTGATTTTGTGTAGAATGTCTGCAAGAACCAGGTTTGCTACGTGGCCCTCCAACGTCTTTCCGAGTGTGTCTGTGAGTGACACAGGCCGTAGTTGTCCAAGGCTGGTAACATTTGGAGCTTTGGGGAGTCCTGTCACTGTCGAGCTCTTCCATCGTGTAGGGCAGTGGTTCCCAACCTTTTCTAGTTTGCGGCACCCTTGGCAAGCCTTTCAAAACTTCCCGGCACCCTTATAAGGAAATACATATTTAAAATCTCCGTTGTTTTTTTATTATATATATTTTTTTACAGGAGAAAATTATTAAATTTTGCTTTTGGTGTTATAAGGCATAGAGAAATTCATTACTAATACTTCGTAATTAATTACTAAAAAAAAGAAAAAGATGAACAAACGACTCACGAACTCAGCTAGTTAGCAATACATACCAGGTATGTATTGCTAACGAGCTGAGGGAGGAGGATATGTCATACCTTCTGCTTCCTTTGCGTCACCAATCAGTACTGAGACATTCTGGGCTCTGGCCAGTGGCGACTCGCTGTGCGCCCTGCCCTGTACGTGTGTCATACGCGTCAGTCTACAACCCTCACTCCCCTCCCTCCCTCCCACTCTCCCGCCAAGCTGTTCTCTCCAGTGTCTGTACAATTATTACACAGCAAAATCATATAATTAGTATTGTTCTCCTGGATTGTAATTTTCCATAAGTACAAATTATTATACAAATTCAATGAAAAGTAGCTAAGTTGAAAATTCGATCGCTAAATTGTGCAGCAGCAGCAGCAGAAGCAGAGAGAGTGAAGTTAATGCAATTTTTTCCCCTGAATTTTGGCGGCACCCTCAAAAGATCTCACGGCACCCCTTGGTGCCGCGGCACACCGGTTGGGAATCACTGGTGTAGGGCAAGATGGTAAGCAGCTGTTGTACATGATCTCCAAAGGTTGACACAGTTCATACGCAAACTCCTTTATTAGTTTTAACGGGAGTTCACCGGGGGAGTGGCTTTCTTTGTTTTTATTTTCTTTAAGTCTTTATATATGTGTAGTTTAGAATAACGAGGCGGAGGAAGCGATGGCTGGTGGGCCGGTACTACACCTGGGCCGATGGGTGGGTAGTTTGTACATATGGCAGCGAAGTGTTCGTTAATCATATTTGCAATTTGTCGATGGTCATCAAGGTTAAAAGCCGAAAGATTCACTGGTGTGCGTTTGGGTTCAGTTAACATTGTGATACATTTATTAAGACCACTTTCATTTTGCACTGACTCAAAAATATTCAACCTTTGCTTGTATGATTTTCCTTTATGAAGCAGAATTATATTCACGATATCGCTCTGTGTGACGTTGGTTGTACGCACGGCGCTTTTTGTTTATCAGATGTTTTATTTCTGGGGTCATCCACAGTTTGTCATTATCTCGTTTGCGCCAAGATTTAAGGGGAAATGTGTTTCATACTGGTGCTTCAGGACGGCGAACAGGGCATTTTCTTGTTGTTCTACGGTTGGCATTATTTGTAAGAACGACCAGTCCACTGCCGTGATCCAGAGTCCGAAGCTCCTCACGGACGAATCCTTGAACGGTCTGTATTGGAGGGTGCGATGTTGTGGGGGAGGTGGTAGTGCCGTAGGTCTTACCAAAACACATTTATGTCTACTAAGACCAATAGGGGCAGATATTCGGGAGAACAATAATCTGAGTGCATGTCTGTTAAAATCAAGTCTATCACTGAGTTTTCATGGGTCGGCTGCGTCACTAGGTTTCGTATATGGAGAGCATCACACACTCTGTTCTTATCAAGACCATTAAAATCACCAGCAATAACCACCTTGCAATCAGTGTGCGTTGAACGGAATAAATCGACACTAGACACCACACGGTTAGTCAGTCCGTCATGGACAGGGGAATCTGGTGGGTAGTATAATACACACAATAATATTTGTCCTATTCTCCTAACACTTTTCAAAGGCACCCATAAACACTCTAACTGTGGAGGAACAGCGATTGGTGCTTGTACAGCATTCATGGGTTGTCTTACGTACACACACACGCCGCCACCACGGCTGCCTCGGTGTTTGTGAAACAAATCATAGTTACTAAGTTCGTACATGAATGATGGTTTATTGATTGAAAACCAGGTCTCACTTATTGTGATAACATCGGGATCCTTTTGCTCAGCGACCAGACATAACTCTTCAAATTTATTGGTAATACTTGTGGGATTGGTAAGAAGCATCGAGGGGGGTTGGGAGGGTATGGGGTTGGGTTGTCTAGGGATGGGGGTGAGAAAGTGGTGTGATATGGAAGGGGGGCTGGGGGAGGGGTCACGGGGCTGGGTTATGTGTGTGTGTGTGTGTGTGTTAACACAAGAGAGCAGCAGGGCGAGTAATGGGATCAGTGTCCCCTCCCACCTCCCCGTCATTACTTTGCACTAATTTTCTCCATCGTCTAAAGTTTACTGCAAGCAAGTAACAGAAAGGAAACGAGGTGCCTTGGCGTTGATGGAGCCTTGGTGGTGTGTTGGCACCGTAGCCTGTGACAAGTATATTAGTAGGTCGAACAGCTTACCACGTTCAGGAGGCAGCGTCCCTCCCTGCAGGCAAGGGTCACGCGAGGAAGGGATTTGTGGGTGAGAGAAAGACTTCCTCAACTACTGCCAATATTTTTCTGCAACACTAAGTATTCTTACCCTCAAATAGAAGCGTTTTCAGCCTCACGTGCCTGTTGTAGCGACGTCCAAAATCCCGGACAAACTTTGGGGGCAGAAATCTACATATAGGAATGGTACAAAGTTTATTTAAAAAATGTTCACTTAAATTAGATGTTATTCTTAACTCTTTGAACTATGAAATAACTAAGCATGCTGTGGGTCTTGCCCTCCTCCTCCTGTTGTTTCTTTCCTCTTCCTCCCTGTCTTGTTGCAAAATGGTGTTGATAGAAATGTCATCCGTGACCTCACAAGCTCCATCCCCTCCTCCAGCGTCACATCACCACCTCCAGACACACACAGACTTTACTTTTCTAAATATATCTTGCTAAATTATAGGTGTGTCTTATACTCCGGTGCATCTTATGTGGCGGGACACACGGTACCTTAGAAATTAGGAAATGTACTTTCCAAGGAAAAAATTGGAAGTGTCAAGTGAGAGACTGGTACAAGCAGAGGTACAGAAGGAAGGTGAGGGAAGTATTTGGCAGAGCAAGAGTAGGAGTGAAACACAGTGCTGGAGTGAGTGAGGATGTGAGAGTCTTAACCCCTTGGCTGCAGATTTCCTGCCAGAACACCTCACCAAGCTACAGGACGGGAGCAAAAAGTGGCGGCTACAATGCAGTGAAGAAAAATGTAAAGTCCTGCACCTTGGGAGGGGAAATCCAGCACACCAATACCACATGGGAAATGCTCCACTATCCACCACAGAGGCAGAGAAAGACCTGGGACTGTATGTTACCAGGATAACAGTGAAGGGATATCCAGTACACCAATACCACATGGGAAACACTCCACTATCCACCACAGAGGCAGAGAAAGACCTGGTACTGTATGTTACCAGGATAACAGTGAAGGGAAATCCAGCACACCAATACCACATGGGAAACACTCCACTATCCACCACAGAGGCAGAGAAAGACCTGGTACTGTATGTTACCAGGATAACAGTGAAGGGAAATCCAGCACACCAATACCACATGGGAAATGCTCCACTATCCACCACAGAGGCAGAGAAAGACCTGGGACTGTATGCTACCAGGATAACAGTGAAGGGATATCCAGCACACCAATACCACATGGGAAATGCTCCACTATCCACCACAGAGGCAGAGAAAGACCTGGGACTGTATGTTACCAGGATAACAGTGAAGGGAAATCCAGCACACCAATACCACATGGGAAATGCTCCACTATCCACCACAGAGGCAGAGAAAGACCTGGTACTGTATGTTACCAGGATAACAGTGAAGGGATATCCAGCACACCAATACCACATGGGAAACACTCCACTATCCACCACAGAGGCAGAGAAAGACCTGGGACTGTATGTTACCAGGATAACAGTGAAGGGAAATCCAGCACACCAATACCACATGGGAAATGCTCCACTATCCACCACAGAGGCAGAGAAAGACCTGGTACTGTATGTTACCAGGATAACAGTGAAGGGATATCCAGCACACCAATACCACATGGGAAACACTCCACTATCCACCACAGAGGCAGAGAAAGACCTGGTACTGTATGTTACCAGGATAACAGTGAAGGGATATCCAGCACACCAATACCACATGGGAAACACTCCACTATCCACCACAGAGGCAGAGAAAGACCTGGTACTGTATGTTACCAGGATAACAGTGAAGGGATATCCAGCACACCAATACCACATGGGAAATGCTCCACTATCCACCACAGAGGCAGAGAAAGACCTGGGACTGTATGTTACCAGGATAACAGTGAAGGGATATCCAGCACACCAATACCACATGGGAAATGCTCCACTATCCACCACAGAGGCAGAGAAAGACCTGGGACTGTATGTTACCAGGATAACAGTGAAGGGATATCCAGCACACCAATACCACATGGGAAACACTCCACTATCCACCACAGAGGCAGAGAAAGACCTGGTACTGTATGTTACCAGGATAACAGTGAAGGGATATCCAGCACACCAATACCACATGGGAAATGCTCCACTACCCACCACAGAGGCAGAGAAAGACCTGGTACTGTATGTTACCAGGATAACAGTGAAGGGATATCCAGTACACCAATACCACATGGGAAACACTCCACTATCCACCACAGAGGCAGAGAAAGACCTGGTACTGTATGTTACCAGGATAACAGTGAAGGGATATCCAGTACACCAATACCACATGGGAAACACTCCACTATCCACCACAGAGGCAGAGAAAGACCTGGTACTGTATGTTACCAGGATAACAGTGAAGGGATATCCAGTACACCAATACCACATGGGAAATGCTCCACTATCCACCACAGAGGCAGAGAAAGACCTGGTACTGTATGTTACCAGGATAACAGTGAAGGCAATTACAGCAGACAGGTTGAGAAGAGTTCAGTGTCAAGGGCAGCCTGGGACGTAGTGGGACACAAGGTGTGTGGAAGAGGAAGGGAGGGAATGCATGCTGGACAGACGATACAAAATAGACAGTTAAGGAACAGTAGGGAAAGTAGACAGAGTATATGAATATTTTGGTAGAGTGACATCAACAAACTGTTTAGAGAACAAAAAGCTTTCAGAAAGAAGTCGAGATAAATTGGGGACTTCAACGGAGAAGTCACACAACTGTAGGCCTATGAATCACCTGGTTTAAGGCTGCTTTTTCTGAAACTTGCTTCACCGCACAATGCAGCAAGAATTCAGGTGCCAGATGCCGCCAAAAACAGTACTACTGCTTTAATTGGTTTGGTCACAACTTTTACACCAAACGCCTCACATAGCCAAGCTTGTGAGCAGGTGAGGTGCCGGAACACTGGAGGAGGGCCGTCACTGTGCCACTGAACAAACGGGAAGGAAGAAGGGATGATTGTGGCAGTCACGGGGAATAAGGTGACTCAGTGTGCCAGGGAAGGTGGAGGGAAGGGCTTTAAACGAAAGGGTGAAAAGAATGATAAAAAGTGTCGGCGATGAACAAGGGGGTGATAGGGAAGGGAGGGAGGTGTAAACATATGTT
The DNA here is from genome assembly GCF_024679095.1 of Eriocheir sinensis. NCBI lineage: Eukaryota > Metazoa > Arthropoda > Malacostraca > Decapoda > Varunidae > Eriocheir > Eriocheir sinensis. The sequence goes on from NW_026111835.1 coordinate 94,479, forward strand.
TTGACTGTCAGGATGCCTTGATTTTGTCCAGCTCTTCTGAGTCTGCCAAACAAGTAATGCTGTAGTTATTTATCCTTAAGACAGGCTGTTGAGCCCCTCTTCATGTCATTACTAAAGTCAACACAAACATGTACAAACATCCTGAGGCTGTCCACACTCCACAAAGCTGTTCAAGTTATCCGAGCCCAACAAATGCCAGTAATGGTGAGACTGTTCTTATTGCAGAGGTTGTTGAGTCACTCTTCACGTCCTCCCTGAAGGAAGCCGGCGGCCTGAAGCACCGCGGGCAGGTCACCACCACCAGCCTGCAGGCCAGGGACCACAAACACCTCTGGAAGGGACTCTGGAATGGCAGGCTTCGCTGTGGCTTCACTAAGGTCTCCTCACTCTTATATATACTCAATTTTGCATCAGTACACACGTCATCGTCATTGTCATATATTGGTCGGTATTATCAAACGCTTTCGTCCATCACATCAACTGTTTCCAAAGGCCAAACAGGAGATAAATTGGGTTCTCATGAGTGCTCTTTTAGGTTCATGGTACAGAAGAAGGGTCAAACTACCGCCAGGGTCATAAAACTGTCCTTGGAAATGCCCAAAATGCCTATGAAAGCCTTGCCAAGTATGTGTGCTTGGGTGCCAAAATGTTGAGTTATACAGCCCATTATTTCTCTGCTATAGGATGAAGGTCTTTCACAACTCTTTTTGGCAGCTCCTCTATACTTTATTTTATTGGAGCAGAGATTAGTGTTTTTTTCCCCCTGGAGTTGCTTCCTTTAATGAAAACAAAGTCCATTTGTCTCTGTGTCTGATGTTAATACACTTCATCCTGCCCCACAAAGCTTCTAATTTCACGTCCTGCTTCTCTGTCTGCCCTGACTTACACGCTGGCTGGGTGCTTTGGTTCCTCAGCTGTTGTGAGGTGCATGAGATGAAGTGCACAAGTCCAAGCCTCACCTTTCATAGGCACCAGGACACCTTTAACCTTTGTCTGTTCCCTGGTCCAGGACACTCAAGGCCTGTCTCCCCATGTTGTGCCTGGCATTCTTCTCCATTCAGCTTGGCACATTTCTTAACTTCTCTCTGGATCTTGTGTGAGGTGCAGAGTTCATGAAGCACATTTTAGGGCTGGGAATATGCACAGACTGCACCCTTCTCCTCAGGGAGAGGGGCAGGTTTATAGTCATAATAATACAATGTTTACCAAAATTGTTCCATTCCATTTCTCTCCTGATTTCTTATTCATTTTGTAGGCCTGGTTTGCAGTAATTAGGTAAAGTTTGGGGCACATGTTACAAGTGTGCCTGGCTGTGGTGCTCATCTCCATCCCTCTGGCCCTTGAGCCAGCAGCGGGCAAGGACCCTTCAGCCCCAGGACATGGCCACTACAGTATCTGGGTCACCACAGCTGCCTTGCCCAGGCTCCCTTTTATAGACCAACCCAAAAGGCAGGATGAACAGCTGGGTGGGTCGTCATTATAACCCAGACCGGTGTGTTCATAGCTAGCCGTCAACCTCTCCACCAAGGGAGCACACTGGTTGCTGTGTGTGTCTACTCTTTCAAAGGTTGCATTCCTCATTATTATTTTTTGCCAGTACCAATTTCTTCCTTCTATGTCTTAAAGTATAGCTCACCTTTCCCACTTGATGCTCCTGGAGTAATGATGTGTAAATAAAAGACAGAAATGACACCAGTGTAATTGTTTAATAGTGCAAACATAAATATGTACTACTAAACACTTCTCTAAGGGGTGTGTGTTTGTACACAGCAAACACTGCCTGGGTCACTGTAACAGCAGCCTGCCCCTGTCCCTGCAGAGGAAGGTGTTCCGTCAGTGTAACAGGAGAAAGCTGAAAGTAAAGGTCAACAAAAGTAAAGTGATGGTTTGTGAGCGAAGTAGAAGTGAGGTTGTAGATTTTGTATGCCCATATAGAATGGGAATTGAATGTGAAAAAGAATGCAAAATAATTTTGAATGGTGAAGAAATGGAGGAGGTCAATGAGTTTAAGTACCTTGGATCAGTTATGTGTAAGCATGGTGGTATGGAGGGAGAGACAAGAGAAAGGGCATTGCAAGCAAGAAGGGTGGTAGGGTCTTTGGGATGAATCATGAATGGCAGAAGTGTGAGCATGGAGGTATAGAGGGATTTGAGAAATACAATAATAACACCAACCCTCACATATGCAAGTGAAACGTGGGCCTGGAATGAAAGTCAGAGGTCTAGAGTGCAGGCAGTGGAAATGAGTTATTTGAGGAGTGCTTGTGGTGTGAGTAGAATGGATGGAATGAGTAATGAAAGTGTGTACGAGCATTTTGGAATGTGTCACAGGGGTGAAGGGAAGAAGTGTGGAGTGGTGGAAGAAGTGAAGCGACAGACTTTAAAGTGGTTTGGCCACATGGAGCGAATGGAGGAGAGTAAGATGACCAGAAGGGTGTATGTGAGTGAGATAGAGGGAGGGAATGCTAGAGGACGACCTCCAGTGAAATGGAGGGATAGGGTGCAAGAGTACGTTAGGGAGAGGGGGGAAAGATCTTTGAGAAACTTTGAGCAGGCAAGGAGGGAGTGTCTGGATAAAGGAAGATGGAAGCTCTTCTGCCGTGGCCATCCCCTGGTGGGAGCTCCTAGGAGCAGGCGTCGATGAAATGATGATGATGATGATGGGTCTAGAACAATGTTTTCAAAGTCACAATCAACAAACTAGCTCTGTCTTGCCCCTAACCTTAAAAATCAACAAAAAATGAGAACACGCCAGGTTTGCCAAGACCCCCAAAGCTCCCCCAGTAACAAATAAGATCACTAGGTTTTGCCGAAGTCAACACTAAAGGTTCTTCCTCCTCTTCCTCCTCCTCTCAGATCAACCGCACGTGCAGGACATGCCAGGCTCTGATGTCCAGTGTGGAGGAGATCGGAATTCCTATCATGAGGGAGACACAACTGCACCACACCCTCACCGGACGCCAGCAAGCTATTGCCATCCTGTAGTCGCCACACCTCCAGGTTGGTCGTGGCTTGGGGGGGAACCGTACATTTTCTCCTCAGTTCTGTGTCTTAATTTTAGGTTTGTTTGTACATCAAGCTTGATATTTGCCATCCTGAAGTCCCCCTCACTGTCATGACTCTACTCTTGCTCATTCCTATGCTATCCAGATCCCTTATGCAAGGGTTAACCACCATCTTCATTCTTTCATCCCTATTCTATCCAAATCCCTTATGCAAGAGTCAAACAGCATCTTCATTATTTCATCCCTGTACTGTCCAAATTCCCTATACAAGAGTTTTCCAGCATCTTCATTCTTTTATCCCTTCCACTGGTAAACTCTGAAACAGCAATAGCCTCCCTTTGTCTGTATTTTTACTCCTGCTCATCCCTATACTATCCTGATCCCTTATGCAAGAGTTGAGCAGCAGCATCTTCATTCCTTCATCCAGCAGGGAGTTCTCCAGGCACACGCCAGCATTGCCGCCAAGGACTTCACACTGCACTGCCCGAAACACCCGTCGAGGGTGATGAGGATGAGGAGACAGTCAAGATTGTGCAGTGGGTGAAGAGCAATGAGCCAATGGTAGGAATCTTGTCTCTCTGTCTGTATCTTAAATGTATTTGCCCTTCACTTACCCTGTTTGAAAAGTCTCTTGTCATAGAAGTTGCTGCTGGGACTTTGATGGAGTGGTTTGTGATCCTGGTGATGGCTTTACATGGCTTTTGCATCTTGAGCGGGGAAAACACCAATGAACACCCGGTTAGTCTTTTCTGTGGCCTTGGGAAACAGTCATGGTGGGAGCCTGACACGTTAAGGATGACCTCACTTTGTTGTAGAGAGTCTCATTAGTAAGGAAGCATGTATGAATTTTCTGAGGCAAGACCTATAGTAACTGTTTGGGGCTTTGTTAGGTTAGGTTAGGTTAGCTTCTCAATATTCTGATGTAATAAATATTCTAGGCGAGTACAGGCTGATTCAGTGTTTTAAAGAGACAGCCAGCACCTCACAACAGTCATCTGAGGCAGTGCACTTGAAAAGATTGGCATTTCCTTCTTTTTATTTATTTTTTCTTTGGTCGAGATGGAAGTCATGGGCACCCAGTTTAAGAATCATTATGTAAGACACTATATTTCTGTGCCTCAGTCTGTGTTGAGTTCCCTGACCCTTGTTGCTGTTTGCCCAGTGCTTGCCACAGGAGGGAAAGGAAGCAGAGCCTATTGTGGGGAGTAGAAAGACTGGTTTTGTGGAATTTGTGTGTAGATGTAGTGGCTGGGTGTGTGTCTTACTTGTCTCCTTCACCTGCATACCTCCTCCTCTCTCAACTCTTGCTCAGTCCTATACTATCCAGATCCCTAATGCAAGAGTCAACCAGCATCTTCATTCTTTCATCCCTTTCGCTGGTAAACTCTGGAACAGCCTCCCTTCGTCTGTATTTCCACTCCTGCTCATCCCTATACTGTCCAAACCCTTTATGCAAGAGTTAACCAGCAACTTCATTCATTCATCCCTTCTGCTGGTAAACTCTTTCCTTCCTTCCTCTTGTTCTTTTTCTTTCTTTCTCTTTCCTCCCTTCCTTTCCCTGGCTTCTGTTCCTTCTATCTCTCTGTCTGTCTTGCCCTTGAACTCCCTCCTTTGCCCCCAATAAACAGAAAACAAAACAAAAATTAATTTGTGTAGGCAATGGCAGCGTCTTCAACATTAACACGTTCCTTCCTTACTTACCCCCAGGGAGCCACCATCAAGCAGGACGACCACTCCGGAGCCATCATCATCACCCGCATCATGCATGGCTGACTGCTCCGGCCTCATCCATGCTGCCGACGAGGTGCAGGGGTCAACACCTTCAATGTGGAGGGCAAGACACCGGCGGATGTCCACAAGATGCTGGTGAGGGAGGGAGGGAGAGGGAAGGGAAGGGAAGGGAAGGGAAAGGAAAGGAAGGAGGGAGAGAGAGAGAGAGAGAGAGATAACTGTTGGTCAAATTTTATTCTCTCTTTTGCTTTTCCTGTATACTTGCTCTGGATGAAATAAAGCTATCATTACTATTATTAATATCATTATTTATTTTTCCGAGCCCACAAGTAACCAGCCCACCTCCTGTCCCCTTCCAGGTGCAGGCGGAGGGCACCATGACCTTCAGGCTGCTCCCGGCCAGCAGCTCGGTGCACCTCAGGAGAGCAAGGTGCGGGTGCACGCCTACTTCCACTATGACCCCAAGGAGGACAACAAGCACATTCCCTGCAAGGAAGCCGGGCTGCCCTTCAACAAGCTGGACATCCTGCACATTGTGACCCAGGATGACCCCTACTGGTAAGCCCTGGTGACCTCATAATGAAGCTTTGTGGCTCTCAGGTGATCCAGTGTCCCGCTTGACCTGCCCCACTCATGGGGAGCTATGCGGCTCAGGCCAACTGAGTGCTGGTGTGTGACATTGCCCCTGCAGCACCCTGCTAGACCAGAGGACTTGACCGCTGCAGTGGTGCATTCCGTCCACTGGTGAGTCACACAGCTCCCCGTGGGTGTGGGGGTGAAACACACTGACACTGAATCAGCTGGGCGCACCAAACACAGCGTTCCACACAGCAGCCCATCACAGTGTTCCCTCAGCAGCTCTTATAGGCGACCCTTTACTGAAAACAACAATCACAGTCAAAGGAAACATTTGTAGAAGGTGCTGCAAAGGTGTCACTGGCCACTCACATAACTACATCGTCTGCCTTATGTACAAACACTGCCCCCCGTCTGCACAACAACAGGCCAGCCCGAGGCAGGGCTGCTGCAGCTCAGAGGGGCTGCCGTGTCTCGCTGGGTGTGGTGGTGGGGGTGGCAGTGGTCACGGTGGCAGAGGTCTGGGCTTTCAGTGAGCAAACACACTCCCAACATCTGTATTCTATAGATTTACATAGATTTACATAGAAAATCAGACCACACAGACCCCATGGTCCAGACTTGGTGGTCTGTCCTTAAACCTAAGTGATTTTACATTAATCAGAAGACTCCAAAACGTTGCATTTCTACTCTAGTTGATATTAAGTTGAAGGAAGTGACGGTCGAGCTTATTTTTGAAGGAGTCAATCGTGTTACACTGGACCACTGATGGTGGGAGCTTATTCCATTCTCGCACTACAACGTTGGTGAAGAAAAATTTGGTGCAGTCTGAATTTACTTGTCTACATCTGAGTTTTACGCCATTGTTCCTCGTGCGCAAAGTGTCATCGATCATAAACAATGTTGATCTGTCTACATTCGTGAAACCATTAAGTATTTTAAAACATTCGATCAATTTTCCTCGGAGGCGACGTTTCTCAAGAGAACATGTTAAGGGTGAAAGCCTTTCTTCGTAGGATTTGTTGCGCAAGGAAGGGATAATTTTCGTTGCCCGACGCTGAACACCTTCTAATTTAGCAATATCCTTTGCATGGTGGGGAGACCAAAACTATACCGCATATTCCAAGTGGGGTCTGACTAAACTGTTGTAGAGCGGGAGTATTACATCTTTATTCTGAAATAAAAGTTTCTTTTAATGAAGCCCAACATTCTGTTCGCTTTATTTGCTGCATCGATGCATTGCTGTGAGAATTTGAGGTTTGACGCTATTTTGACCCCAAGTCCTTGACGCATTGAACGCTTTTGAGTTTAACGCCGCGCATTTCGTAATCAAACTTCTTACTCCTCGTTCCAACTTGAAGGACCTGGCACTTGTCTACGTTAAAGGGCATCTCCCATCTATCCGACCAAGCTGAAATTTTGTGCAAATCCTCTTGGAGGCTTTGCCTGTCTTCGTCAGTGAGAACCGAGTTACCAATCTTTGTGTCGTCTGCAAATTTACTAATGCGGTTATTGAGTCCAACATCCACGTCGTTGATGTAAATATTGAAGAGCACTGGGCCAAGAACCGAGCCCTGAGGACGCCACTAGTGACCGGCGCCCACTCTGAGTTAAATCCGTCAATCACTACTCTTTGTTGTCTGTTGCTCAACCAATTCGCGATCCATTGGTTTACCTGACCGTCAATACCTATTTGCTTTAATTTGTAAAGTAATTTATGATGCAGGACTTTATCAAACGCTTTCTGGAAATCAAGATAGACTACGTCCAGTGATTTGATTACGTCATAAACAGTGAAGAGGTCGTTATAAAGGTTAATAGATTTGATAGGCAGGATCTTTTGTTTCGGAAGCCATGTTGTGAGTCCCCAATTAATGAGTGGCTTTCAAGGTAACTCACAATTTGTCTCTAATTATGCCCTCAAGTAGCTTACCTACAACCGAAGTTAGACTAATGGGCCTGTAATTACCTGGTACTTTTTTGTCTCCTTTCTTAAAAATCGGTGTCACGTTAGCCTTTTTCCAATCTGAAGGGACAATGCCTTGTCGCAAGGACATATTGAATACGGTTGTGAGGGAGGAGTATTTCGCACTTTGTTTCTTTCAGCAGAGTTGGATATACTTTATCAGGTCCAGGACTTTTATTTGTTTTAAGTGATTTGAGGGCTTTAAGGACTTCATCGGGTTTTATTTCAAAGTTAGACAATGCATGCTCGGGATTTACATTAGTACTGGTGTTGGTGGTGGTGGTGGGAGGACTGTTATTAAACACCGAGGAAAAGTAATTATTTAATAGGTTTGCAACGTGTTGGCTGTCAGTCACTAGTGCACCGTCGCTGTTTGTTAAAGGTCCAATTCCACTTCTGATCGCCTTTCTGTTGTTTATGTAACTGAAGAAGGATTTCGGATTTTTTTTACAGTTGGCTGCAATATTTTCTTCATATCTACGCTTTGCCTGATGCACTAATCTTTTTACTCGTCGCCTTGCATCATTGTAAAGTCTAATGTTTTCGGGCGTGCTTTGCTCTTTCTTTAACCTGTAAGACAATTTTCTCTCCTTGACTGAGTGTTTAATTTTGCTATTAAACCAAGGTGGACTTTTATTAGTGTTAATTCGCTTCTCGCACAAGGGGACAAATGTGTCCTGCTGAGTGAGTAAGTGATCTTTAAAGTTTAGCCAGGCGTCCTCTGCATTGCCGTCATCTGATAGTTGCATATCTATTAGTTTTCGTCGGATTTCTACGAAGTTGGCTCTTTTGAAATTGGGCACCTTAACTTTATTTTCAGTCACCGATGTTTGAGCTCTAATGTCAACGCGCACTAGTTTATGATCGCAGGAACCGAGGTGTTCTCCTACCGTGACATTACTGACTAGGTTATCTTGGGTCGCTATAACAAGGTCAAGTATGTTATTTTGTCGAGTTGGTTCAGAAACCATTTGGCTTAGATAATTTTCCTCTAGAAATTCGATCATTCTATGGGACTCACCTTCTGTACCCGACAGTGTCGCCCAGTCGATATGGGGGAGGTTAAAGTCTCCGAGTATCAGTGAGTCGCTGTTATTAAGTGACTGCCTTAAGACGCTGTACATTTCAAGATCGCCATCAAGTGATTGCCCCGGAGGCCTGTAAGTGACAGATATATTTAAATTGACTTTTGCAATGTTTACTCTCACGCACAAATGTTCAACGTTACTTTTTCTTGGTTTTTTGTCAGTAGGTTGCAAGTAGCTTTTTGACAAAAGGGCGACGCCACCCTCTACAGTTTACACGATCATTGTTGAAGAATCTGTAGCCATCTATGTTGTATTCGGAACTTAAATCAATATTAGTGGTGTCGATAAATGTTTCGGTTATAGCAATTACGTCAAAGTTTTCTGTCAGAGCAAGACATCGCAGTTCATCAAATTTGTTTCTTAGGCTACGCGCATTGAAACTAAGGACTCTTAGGTTATCTTGAAGCTTGGTAATAGAGGTACTGGAGGGTTCAATGTTACGAGTCTGTTGCGGTGTGGTGTCTATTTACACGGGCGGGATGGAAGGACGTGGCTGAGAGTCGTTTTTGTTGTTCGGGCGTTACGTACGGCGTTGTTGAGGAGCCTTCCAATCTGGCTGCCCCGATGGGGACAGGTGTATGCCGTCCCTTTGGAAAAGTTTACTCTGGCCGTAGAAATCGTTCCAGGCGTTAAAGAACTCGACGTCAAGTTCTCCGCAGAGAGTCTGTAGGCGGTTGTTGAGGCTGAAGGCCTTACTGTAGAGTCAGAGCTTTTCGTTGCTTTCCTTATTGGTGGTTATGTTCATCTATAAATGTAGGTTGGGTTGTTTAAAGCACATGAGACAGAGCACAAAAGGCATTTTCAATGAGTTCTTGTCTGTTTTATTTTTTATTCAAAATTTTCACCCAAACTTTGGTCCAACCATTTCAAATAGTCTGTTTGGACGGCGGATTTCTTGGGTCCTTTCCTCCCTCTGCTCTGCCGCTCACTCCCAACACCTGTTTTCCCTCTCATGTGTTAGCTACAGGTAACATAGGAGAGGGAAAAACAGAATGTTGAAATAACAGAGCAGAGGAAGAGAACAGGAATCTACTGCCAAACGGACCATTGAAATGGTTGGACATTTTCAACCTCAATATCACTAGAGCCAGGGCCCACTGTAGACCCTGAGTCCCTCCATGGAGTATGAACACTAGGAGACAGTAAAGTAAGGGGAGGGCAGGGACAGAACAATGCCTGATGAGCTAACAAGAGGTGTGTGTTGCTTCTTGCCTTCAACTCACCAATGTCAGCAGGAGAAACAGTCTACACTACAAGTAGCCTCAGCCCCTGCCATCACGGCTGACATGCCCAATAAGCCCCACAGCCTCCCTCACCCTCCAGGCCAACATCAGCATCAGCTCTAATTTCTAACACTTGCTGGGTAGCCGTTGTTGGCGAGAAGCTGGGAAACTCTCTTCAGCTCGGTGTTCGCGGCTGCCCATGTTGAGGTGTGTGTGAGGGCCCTCTTGACAAAGGCGCTGATTATGCTGCGCCTATATCTTTCGGGGCATTCGCTAGCACCGTTGAGACAGAACCCGAGGTTAGTGGCTTTCACGTACACTTCTGTTGAAAAAGATGTGTCCTCACGGTGCACCATGGTGTCCAGAAATGGGAGCTTCTTATTTTGTTCTATTTCATGCGTGAAGTTTAAGCAGGAGTCGTTCTTGAATTCGGTGATTAACTCGTTGATGTGGCTCATGGTGTCAACGCTGATGAAGATGTCATCGACGTACCTCGCGTAGATTTGTGGTTTGAATTGAGGGTGGCGTGCAAATAGCCTTTCTTCGATGGACCTCATGTAGAAGTTGGCGAAGAGGACGCCGAGGGGTGATCCCATGGCCACACTGTCTCACTGCATGTACACCTTGCCGTCGGGTCCGTGAAATGGTACTTCTTTAATACATGCTTGTAGAAGGAGGTGTAGCGAGGCTTCGGGAATGTTGAGTGGCTCTTCGTCTTCTAAGTGGTAGATGCGTTGACAGATGAGATCTATGGATACGTCGACCGGTACATTGGTGAAGAGTGATTCAACGTCCATGGATGCCATGATGTTGGAGGGACGGGTAGTCTTCAGGAGATCGAGGAACTCTGTTGTGGACTTCAAACTGAAGGAGGCTGGTGTGAATGGTGTGATGAGTTCGTTGAGGCGCTTGGCGAGTTTGTAAGTAACTGATGGTGTCTGGCTGATGATGGGACGTAGGGGGTGGCCTTCCTTGTGGGTCTTGACGTTGCCATAAGCGTAACCCAGTTTGTGGTTGCCTTAGATGAGGGGGATTTTCTTACTGATGTTGTTGTTAGTGTGGCGGATGATACGGTTCAACTTAGTCTTGATATGGTTCGTTGGGTTTCTTGTGATTCTGCTGAATTTTGTGGCGTCGGTCAGGATGGTTGCCATCTTATTCAAGTAGACATCTTTGTCAAGAATGACAAAGATAGATGACTTATCGGCCCTGCGGATGACAATGCGATCGTTGCTCTTCAGTTCTTGGGCAACAGTTCGAAATTCAGGTGTGAGGAGGGAGCTGCGCTGGTGTCCTCTTGTTATCTTTGCTTCTCGGATGATTTCGGCTTGTAGGTCAGGTGATGTTGTTACCCTCTTGTCGTTCTCGAGCTTTTGAATGTCTTCGAGTAGCATTTCCAGTTCTATGCGCTTGGTGAGCGTTTTTCCTGAGGAGGAAACACATGGAGGACAACACCATAATATTGACAAGAGAAAACAACAACAAGAGACTCAAAATGACCGAGGCAGTGCTAATTTACACCCATAAACCTGCAATAAACATACAGCATCAACCCGACACGTCACTCCCGACAAAGAGGCAGCAAGCGCCAAGCTAAGCTATGATTGGCTGAGAGCCGCGCACACTAACGTGCAGGCTCAGCGAGGCAATATATAGCCCCGCCTACCAAAATCCCTCGAAGAAGAAGAAGCAGCTCACTCACTCCTTCTCCTACACCTGCAAAGAGAACATTTCCTGAAGATGGCCGAATAGGCTGAAAGACGTCTTGAGACATATATCTCCATTACCTACAACCAAAAGACCACGCCACAGTGCGTGAAATAGAAAAAACAACTTATAAAGAGAATAATGCAAAATCTGCTGTTGATTTTGATAAAGAATATATATATATATATATATATATATATATATATATATATATATATATATATATATATATATATATATATATATATATATATATATATATATATATATATATATATATATATATATATATATATATATATATATATATATATATATATATATATATATATATATATATATATATATATATATATATATATATATATATATATATATATATATATATATATATATATATATATATATATATATATATATATATATATATATATATATATATATATATATATATATATATATATATATATATATATATATATATATATATATATATATATATATATATATATATATATATATATATGGGGCCTGATGGTCGGCCCAAGGCATCTTCCAGGTGGGAGCTGATGTCAGCCAGCCGTTCTGGCACAGGCAGTGTTTATAGTTATAGCCATCCTGCATTGGCTCATGCTGCCCCCCGAACTCGTTCTTGATTCGCTTGGACGGCTTTCTCTATAGTGTTGATGGGTGGTCTTCAGGACAGCATGTGGGTAGTTTTAAGCCACTCGGCGGTGACTGAAAAATCCGAGTGGTAGCGTGGTTCGAACCCGCGTCGTCCATCACGCAGTGAATGTGGGCCAGTACGCTACCAGTTCGGCCACCGCCTATATCTATCTATCTATCTATCTATATATATATATATATATATATATATATATATATATATATATATATATATATATATATATATATATATATATATATATATATATATATATATGGAGAGAGAGAGAGAGAGAGAGAGAGAGAGAGAGATGTATATGTAGATAGATAGATAGATAGATAAATAAATAGATAAGAAGATAGATAGATAGATAGATAGACAGATATAGATAGATATAGATAGAGATAGGTAGATAGATCTATAGATATTCAATACATTTACATCTCACAACTTCCTGAATATATAAAAATCCTATAAACAATGAATGGCAGTGGACCCAACACGGATCCCGCAGACTCATTCGATAGGCTGTCCCAGTCCGATTGCCTTCGCTGACTGACTGATGACATTATAAAATCATTAGCTCTCTGTAATCATAAGGTAACATGCTCTTTCGGCCACCTCTTCCGATTCTTTACAGGAGCAGCAGTAGCAGGCTTTTTATTGTTTCCTGTTGTTGTGGCCTTGTGCTGTCTCCTTTGCTGTAAAAGAAAAATAATAAAATAAATCACTAACCAGCTGTCATACAACCCTAAATAAATACACGGGCAAGTAATTATTATACACGAAATACACTTCCCAACCAGTGAATGACGGAGAAGCCAACCAAGACAAGACCTTCGACTCTCACCTCCACCCAACCCCCCACCACCCATCAATCCCCACCACCAGCACCACCACCTATCAACCCCCCACCATCACACCACTGCCCACCACCATTCCGACCCCCCCGCACCACCACCCCTCTCAGAAGCATCACCTCACCGCAGAACAATCCAGGGCGTGGCATTCGCTGATGAAACGAAAATATCACAACCTTTAATGGCAATGGTGCTGCTGCGTGTGTGTGTGTGTGTGTGTGTGTGTGTGTGTTCCCTAACCTAACCTAACCCCTGATGCCCCCTAACGAAATCCAGGAACTGGCGTGTTCGTGGATGGTTTATAAGAATCTAGCAAGGGTTTACTAGGCACGTCGATCTGAAGCTTGAGAATCAATTGTTACCTTTTCATTAGAACAGTCTTGCACTTGTTTGATCTTCCCGTGAGTTTGATAATATAGATACACACTTCTTAACTTATTATTAGAACAGTCTTATTCTTGTTTACTCTTCCCTGGGGTTTAAAAATAGAGAACCACTTGTTAACTAATCTTTATGACTTTCTTACTCTTGTTTACTCTTCCCGTGGCTTTGAAACTAGAGAACCACTTGTTAAACCTAATGTGGTGTGTGTGTGTGTGTGTGTGTGTGTGTGTGTGTGTGTGTGTGTGTGTAAATATTTCACGACGCGCACTTTGAAAACAGGATCAGCTTTTAACGAATAATCTGCCTAGCAAGAGCTTACGCATTTTTACGTAATCCACTCCCTCCATTATCACATCACCTGTTGTTGCTGTTTTTTTTGTCCTGCTTTTTCTCGTCTCTACAAGTAAGAGGGTGTTGCCTCGGTACAGAATTCGTGCAAGTTTCTCAACGTTATTTACTTTTTTATTTTACTTTTTAAATCTAAGAAAATAAAAGTATCGGTGATGAGTCCGTAGATTTATAATGGACACAAGGCCTTGAGGATGTCAGCTGGTGTGCATTTTCGTGGTGAGCGAGACAAAAGATGAGAAGTTAATTTGAAGTGATTTATATATTTACGTAGTAGCGGTATTGGAAAAAATAATCTTCAGCTCATATTAATTATGGAAAACGAAGGGAGTTAACATATAATACGGAGTTTTCGATTACTGTTTTTATTTTATTTTATTTATGTTTTGCTTTAGTTGTTGTTAGGTATTATTTTTCTTCTTACTCTCCTCGTTGATTTTGTTGTCATTATTATTATTTTCCTCATACTTCTTCTTCTTTGTCTTTTCTTCTTTGTCTTTTCTTCTTCTTCTTCTTCTTCCAGGACGCTAGCGTTCTTCAGGATGAGCTAGACAGACTATATGATTGTGCGGGAAGTGGCAGATGGAATCCAATGTCGGGAAGTGCAGTATTCTGAGTGTAGGTAGGAATAACCCCTCACACAATTATATACTCCTTAAATGACACTCCGCTGAGTAGGTCTGGGTGTGAGAGAGATTTAGGAGTCTTAGTGAGCACTGACCTCCGTCCTGGAGCTCAGTGCATTCAAGCTAAGAATCGTGCAAATAGGGTACTGGGTTTCATCTCGAGGAGCGTAAGCAATAGGGCTGAAGTCATCCTCAAACTCTACATAGCATTAATTAGACGTCATTTCGATTATGCGGTTCAGTTCTGGTCATCTTACTGTAGAGTGGATATCAAGTAGTTAGAATCTGTACAGAGGATGATGACAAAAATGATTCAAGGGGTGAGAAACTTGCCTTATGAAAATAAACTGAAGCATTTAAATTTATACGCTCTAGGAAGGCGAAGGTTACGAGGTGACTTGATCGAGGTTTATAAATGGGTGAAGGACTTTAATAAAGGGGATGTAAATAGGGGTTTGGTTGTAAAAGATCAAGGTAGAACACGTAGCAACGGTTTTAAGCTAGTTAAATTCAGATTCAACAAAGACATAGGCAGAATTGGTTTACCAGTAAAGTGGTGGATGAGTGGAGCAGGCTTGGGAGTCATGTTGTGGGTGCCAATACCATAGATGCATTGAAGAAGAGTTTGGATAAATTCATGGATAGTGAGGTTAGGTGCGGTTAGACTTACAGGAACTGCCTTGTATCGGCCAACCGGCCTCTTGCAGACTCCTTACGTTCTTATGTTCTTTTGTTGTTGTTGTTGTTGTTGTTTCTGTTCTTGTTCTTGTTCTTCTTTTTCTTCGTCTTTTTCATAATTTCTTCTTATAATTAATGATCGCTTTGTCCTTCCATTTAGTTATCGATATGTTTCTCTGTCTCTATCTTGCACTTCCTTTAGACAATTAGTCTCCCTTCCTTCCTCTTACCTCCTCACTCCCTCTTTATGCCTCCTTTTATTTTTTCCCATTCCGTTCTTTCTATCAATGGTCTAATGTCGGCTGCAATTAGTTTAACGTCGGTGGCAGTAAAAACATTCGAGTCTATTATAGATGAAAATATCCGTGACCACCTAGACTCCTAGAGAAACAGCCTGATCAATGGTCCCCACCTTGGGTTCATTGATCAAGGCTAGATCTTGTCTGACTTTATTGTTTTTTCTTTTTACAAAAAGTGTCAAATACGTAAGGACGACAGTTATGATATTGCATATCTTAATTTTAGTAAAGCATTCGACAAAGAACCTCACCAATAACTTTGACAACAATTAAAGCCCACGGGTTTGAAGGTAGATGGATCATGGTGTGGTTCAGTGACAGGAAGCAGAGTTCTGGGCTCAGGTAGTACATGGGGATAATGGGATTGGGTTCGAGGTACTAAGTCTGATGCAAATATCACGATACTTTGGGTGGAGCAGGTGCGGGAATTCCCTACCCGGCAGCATTGTCGCTTCAACCACAACAAGGCATACCATTTTATATGTGGGTTGTTTAGTGTTTGACATAGTCTTTAAATTTTTGTATATGGTAAAACAAGTCTATATTATGTTGTGAATGTATCGAATTTTAGGATAGTAACGATGATTTATGTATGGAAATGAATTCAACCGTGTGCTACCCAGCGACGTTGTCATGTCTATGGTCAAGGTCGCCGGGTGACCTGTGGACCTCGGGTTGCCCCGGGCCATTATTCCCTGGTAGAGAGGAAGCGGGTGAGAGAGGGGGAGGGAAGGTAGCGGTAGCCAAGGTCCAGCCCGTGAGACAGATGCAAGGATTTCTTGACAACATTTTATCAGTGTCTTTTTACCGATACCCTCGCTACACTTGACCCGATAAAAACAGTTATATTTTGTGAGCTTTGTTCTCCGTTCATTTTGCAATTGGCAAGGAACCTATAATATGGCCCCTCGGGCCAAATTTGGGGCTTTACCGTGTAGCAGCGACGGGCCAAATTTGTGCCATGATATACACCCCCCAAAAATAGATGATGCATAAACCGATCACAAAACGCTTTGATATATATTATGAAATGATTTGTGTGAGTGATGATTTTTTTCTCATTTTTCTCGCTTAGAAGGACCATTAAGAAACATGATCCCTGCGGCTACCGGGTTAATAGTCCCCTCATATCCTTGTGTATCCGTGTTATTTCCTTCACCTCGTTCTCCACTGCTCTCCCTCTCTCTCTGTCCCGTTCCCGGTCTCCCTCAATCCTCTCTCTCACCTCCCAACCCTCCCTCCCTCCCAGCCACTCACTCCCTTAATCCCATAATCGTCACTCCCTTAATCCCCATAATCCTGTGATCGCGATATTATTGACAATTAGTCCCGTTCTAATGCGTTTACAAACCCAACTCATTAATCGATTCCTACTTTACTCTCTCTCTCTCTCTCTCTCTCTCTCTCTCTCTCTCTCTCTCTCTCTCTCTCTCTCTCTCTCTCTCTCTCTCTCTCTCTCTCTCAAGATTAAGTAATATGTATAGTGTTTTGATGTGTTTCTGTTAATATTTTTGAAACTATGAGGTTTGTGGAGAAACGAGAGAGAGGAGGAGGTGGAAGTGGAGGTGGAGAAGGAGAAGGAGGAGGAGGTGAAGGTGGAGGTGGAAGTGGAGGTGGAGAAGGAGGAGGAGGTGAAGGTGGAGGAGGAGGTAACTTTATTCTCTCACAGTCCTCATATAAGGCAACCACGAGGTCTGTTTTTTTTTTCTTTTTAAAGGAGGAGGAGCAGGAACAAAGAAACACAAAGTGAGAACAAACAACAGCAGGCCTGCTGGTCATTACGAGGCTGTTTGTGATAAGCTACACTAACTATCTAATCAAAGGTGGAAGATGAAGGACAGCAAAGGCGAAGGCCGTGGTGAGCAAATCAGGGAAGTAAAGTAACGGAACAGGCCGAGGCAGCAACACTATAATATAGTCGCCAAGTCAGTCAGTTCGGGGCCTCGCCATTCGCGCCAATCCCGGGCAGAATCTTGGCGGTTCAGTCTCCTTCCTTCGCCCTGTCAACTTCCCACTTTCGTCACATCACTTTCCTTCCTTCCCTCGTTGTTGCTTTCCTTCCTTCCTTCCCTCGTTGTTGCTTTCCTTCCTTCCTTCCCTCGTTGTTGCTTTCCTTCCTTCCTTCCCTCGTTCCTTCCTTCGTCCTGTCATTTTCTCCATCCTCCCTTCCTCCTGTCACCTTCCCCCCTTTATTCCTCCCTTCCTCTGTCACCTTCCTTTGGCCTTCGTCCTGCCATCCTTGATCCAACAAAAACGGTCTCCGGCGCCTTCACTGTATTTTCGATTGATTTGAATTAATCCCGTCTGGAATTTTAAGAGGCTCATCTTGCTATCCACCTCCTCGCCTCGCGGGCTGGGGAGCGTCAGGGGCCCAAGGCCTTCCTGGCGAGCGTCGCAGGGCTCAGGGCTCCGGCAGGCGCCTCAGCTCCCCGGAGCGTCCACGGAGGTGTCGGAGATCCCGAGGTCCGGGGGTTGGGGGCGTGAAGTGGCAGCAAGACATGCAGTTACTGACCTCTTATTAGCCAGACGACGCGTTAATGACACGTTCAATGGAAGGTTCGACGCATGGGAGGTACAATTCCCTAAGCAAGGCAAGTGTCATGCCAACTACGATAAAAACGAAAAATACACAAAAAAATACAAAACAAAAATCCAAAAAATTGTCTTGTTTTGCTTTGTTTAAAGCGTCTTGTATGTTGGTATGGCGGGTCTTCTCTGGGGAGAAGGAGACTAACGCGTTCAACATACAAAACCAGGAAAAGACGACATGGAAACACCGAGAAGGAGGGAAAGAAGGAACACCAGAAGAAGGAAAATGAAGAGAAGTAACACTAGAAGAAGGCATATGAAGTAACACAAGAAGAAGGAAGTTGAAAGAGTAACACAAGAAGAAGGAATTTGAAAGAGTAACACAGAAGAAGGAATTTGAAAAGAGTAACACAAGAAGGTATTGAAAAGAGTTACACAGAAGAAGGTATTGAAAGAGTAACACAGAAGAAGGTATTGAAAAGAGTACACAGAAGAAGGTATTGAAAGAGTAACACAGAAGAAGGTATTGAAAAGAGTAACACAGAAGAAGGTATTGAAAGAGTACACAGAAGAAGGTATTGAAAAGTAGCACAGAAGAAGGTATTGAAAAGAGTAACACAGAAGAAGGTATTGAAAAGAGTAACACAGAAGAAGGTATTGAAAAGAGTTACACAGAAGAAGGTATTGAAAAGAGTAACACAGAAGAAGGTATTGAAAAGAGTTACACAGAAGAAGGTATTGAAAAGAGTAACACAGAAGAAGGTATTGAAAAGAGTTACACAGAAGAAGGTATTGAAAAGAGTAACACAGAAGAAGGTATTGAAAAGAGTTACACAGAAGAAGGTATTGAAAAGAGTAACACAGAAGAAGGAATTTGAAGAGAAATAACACAAGAAGAAGAAATGTGAAGTAACACCGGAAGGAAAATGCAGAGAAGTAACACTAGAAAAATGAAAATGGAAATGAAAAGAATCATCCACCTTTCGGCCCAAACCAACATCACAAAATTATGGGCGAGTCTCTTCTGGGAGGAAAGCGGCTCGTTCAGACCCAGGAACACCAGAAAGGATGATAGAAACATCAAGAAAAGGAAAACAGAAAAGTCATCCACCTTTCGGCCCTGGGGCCACAGGTGAGTGACGACGAGTGAATCTCCTCTGGGGAGAAGGAGGCTAACCCACACAGTCAAGATAGAGGATAGAAAGGAAATTAAATCATCGAGAAAAGAAAATGAAATTACAACAACAACAAAAAAACTAAAAAGTCATCGAGCTTTCGGCCCCTGGGGCCTGGGGCAGAGTGACAGGTGAGTCTTCTGGGGAGGAGGAGGCTCATCCACAGCCAACAACACCAACAGAAAGAAAAGAAAAGAAAACATCAAGAGAAAAGAAAGAAAACATCAAGAAAAAGAAAAGAAAAGAAAAACAAAAGTAAACAACAAAGCAAAACAAGACAAAACAAAATAAAACAAATTAAAACAACATAATAAATAAATAAATACACAACCCAATAACAAACACTATATTGTAGCTACTGGGACTGCTCAAACGATCGAGATCAGCTTGGAAGTGTTCTTTATCCGTTGTCGTAGTGACTCTGCTGGCTATGTTTGTGTCGTCGGCAAATTTCGATATTTTACGATAGCCCCTCGTCAATGTCATTTACGTACACTAAAAACAGAACAGGTCCCAACATCGACCCTGTGGAACACCGCTTTTGACATCTCGCCAGTCAGATAACATAAGAACATAAGAACGTTGGAGTCTGCAAGAGGCCGGTAAGCCTATACAAGGCAGCTCCTTTGACCCTAAGCTCCCGTGTATCTAACCCCAGCTAATATCGCTGTCCATGAATTTATCTAATCTATTTTTAATGTGACAATTGTATTGGCACTCACCACATGACTGCTAAGCCTATTCCACTCATCCACAACCCTGTTAGTAAACCAATTTTTGCCTATGTCCCTGTTGAATCTGAATTTATCCAGTTTAAATCCGTTACTTCGTGTCCTACCCGGTTCTCTTACCAACAAAACCTTATGAATATCTCCTTATTAAAGCCCTTCATCCATATATAAACCTCGATAATGTCTCCAAGCACCCTTCGCCTTTCTAGAGAATGCAAGTTTAACTGTTTGAGTCTTTCCTCGTATGGCAAGTTTCTCAACCCCTGAATCATCTTAGTCATCCTCCTCTGCACTGATTCTAACATTTTGATATCCTTTCTATAGCAAGGTGACCAAAACTGAACCGCATAGTCAAGATGAGGTCTAACTAATGATAAATATAGTTTGAGGAAGACTTCGGCGCTTCTGTTGCTTGTTTTGAAGCCTTACTGGGTGTCGGAGATTGCATGATTGTCTTCTAGAAACTTAACAAGTTTGTCTCTAATGATCTTTTCAGTATTTCTCCTGCCACTGATGTCAAACTTATGGGCCTGTAGTTTAATGCAACACTTTTGTCTCCTTTTTGAAAATCTGTGTTACGTTCGCCATCTTCCAGTCTTCAGGACCTTATTCAGTTGAGCTGACCGGTTGAACATATTAGTGAGTGATTGAATTATTTGTTGTTTAAGCTCTTTTAATGACCGCGGGGACAAACTGTCAGGCCCCGCTGACTTGTTCGTGTCGAGTTTGTCCAAATACTTTTTCACTTCTCCGCGGGTCAGGGCCCTCAGCAATGGTTTCGATGTCCTCGACTGTGAATACGGATGCTAAGTTAGTGTTGAGGATTGTGGCCATTTGTTTACTGTTCCGAGTTACTGATCCAGTCTCGTCTGTCAGGGGACCAGTATTGGATATATGTTTTTCGATCTGATGTATGTGAATAATTTTTTGAGTTGGTCTTGATGTTGCGCGCTATTTGTTCATCATAGTTGCGTTTATTACCTTCTAATAAGGGTGCGACAAGCTTTTAGGCTGGTGTGGTACTGTGTGCGGGCTTCGGCAGTGTCATTCTCTTTCATTAGATTATAAAAAAAAAAAAATTAAGTTTACCGCCCTTTTTAATTCTCTGGACATTCACGGTGGATCTACGGCACCATTTACTCGCCTGGGTTTCGTAGGCACTGTAGCCTTCTCTACTCCCAAAAGCTTATCTTTGAAGTCGTTCCACACGTTGTTGATTGTATTGTCGGTGAGGTTAAGTTGGTCCCAGGTCGCAGGAGGAAGCAGCTCACGGGCTAGGTTGAAATTTGATTTTTTGTAGTCTGGTATCACTGACAGATTGTCTACGAGTTTGTGACATATGTTGACATTAAAACGGATTTAGTGGTGATCGCAACCATGAATTTTCTCACCATTTTCACAGTCGCGAATGAGGTCGGGTCCGCTTACTAATACCAAATCCGGCAGATTGTTTTCTCTTGTCGGTTGAGTTACAACTTGAGTGAGGAACAGATCCTTAACCATTTCTATAAGTCTTTTATTACTTATCAAGGAGGAGGAGAAAGAGGAAGAAGAAGAAGAAGAAGAAGAAGAAGAAGAAGAAGAAGAAGAAGAAGAAGAAAAAGAGGAACAAGAAGAAGCAGAAAATTCATAAAAAGAGCTCTACCGCCGCCTCCTCCTTATGCTTGTTTCCATGTTTCCATGTTTCCTGCTTGATTAGGGAGTGTTCATGAACTTGTGTAATGAATAAGCTCAACACCAGGGAGAGGAGGAAGAGGAGGAGAGAGAGAGAGAGAGAGAGAGAGAGAGAGAGAGAGAGGAATGACCTCTGTACCTGGAAGACTGTCTGTAATTGGAAGACTCATCATTAAAAACTCTGCTTTCTAATGAGGATAATCGAGCTAATGAAGATACACGTACGGTACATATGTTCGATTACTGTTGCTTCTTTTCTTTAGCGTTCTGTCCTCCTTTCATTGTTTATATTGCCTGCAGACGATTCATTCCTCATGTTTACAAGCTACGAAGACGGAAAATAAGGAAACGGAAGGGAAATAAAAATAAAAGGATGAATAGCGAGATGAAAAAGCCAAAACAAGAAGATGAGGAAGAACTTAACAGAAAAAAACGAAAAAAAACAATGAAAAAAAGAAAATATGCTTTGGAAGATAAGGAGGAGGAGAAGGAGGAAAACGAGGAGACAAAGAAGAAAATTGAGGAAGAACAAGAAAATAAGAAAAAAAGCAGTGTTGTGGAGAGTATTGCTGTGTTGAAGTCGAGCTTAAACACCGCGGCACAGCACACAGCTTTGCCCTCTCCACAGCCGCAGCACAGACACGCCGCCGCTTTGCCCAGGCCGCTGACACTCCCGACGCAGCAGCGGCTAAATACCAAGCGACACCCTCCTTGCATTGAAATGGCCAGCGCTCTCCCCCACCTCCTCCTCCTCCTTCTACTTGCCCTCCTTCTCTTCCTCCACTACCTCCTCTTCCTCCTTGCCCTGCTTGCCACCCTCCTCCTCCTCCTCCTCTTCCTCCTCCTCTTCAACCCTGCCCTTTGAACTCACTCTACCTCCTCTTCATTGCTCTCTTTGCACGCTCCCTTCTCGCGCTACCATTTTCCATCTCGTTTCTTTCTTTCTTCTCCCATTTCTCCATCACCTACTATTCCTCCTTCATATCCTCCTCCTCCTCCTCCTTCTTCTCTTTCTCCTCCTCCAGCCCTCTAGTGATCTCTGACCCTCTCTCTCTTCCCCTCGCTTCCGCACACTCCACCACAGATTATAACTATTAGTCTCTTCATCTTGACAAGGCATTATCTCCTTTTTCACCTGCATTTCCTTCGCTTCCTCTTCTTCTCAATGTGTGTGTGTGTGTGTGTGTGTGTGTGTGTGTGTGTGTGTGTGTGTGTGTGTGTGTGTGTGTGTGTGGTGTGCGTGCAGGCGGGCGAGGGCAGGCCGGGGGGCACATGGCATTGTTGGGCATTCAGTTGCGTTCTCGGCGTGTCGTGGCGAGACCCTCCTCCCGTTACTCATCCCTGCCTGTTGTTGGTCTGTTTCACTTTTCCTTGGGGGACATTATGAGTTCATTGTTTCTCATCGTGTGTCTAACGGGGCTTCTTTTCTCCTTTTTTATAACATTTCTATATAAGTTGCTGTTTTTGTCTTGGATAGTTAGGTTACGTGGGGTTAGGTTTACAGGAGTCGCCTTGTTTAAGCCTACTGGCCTCTTGCAGACTCTTAATTTATGTACTTATAATTTTTTGGCGCATGACGTAACTTACTCATGCATAATATATCCTATCGTTAGTGTCTAGTATCTTGTGGTCAACTCAACTCCGTCATGATACTCCTGCCGGCCTTTATTTTCTCCATAATGCTAATAATAATTTCTATTCGTCCTCCACTGTTGTGTACCATCATATAAGACCGCCAGAACACTAATTAAAGAACATTTCTTTGGACGTATCTTTCTCTGTCACATGGAAGTATTCCTTTGTTATTCACTTAATCATGTTTACACTTACATGTGAATTTGTTACTTTTTTTTGCCCTTGAGTTGTTTCCTCTAGTGTAAAAAAAATGCAATAAACTCGTTTTTCATCGGCAATTCGATTCTTCTGTCTTAGCACATGGTTATTAAAGTTTCAAAATTGGACGTCTTTACATCTTACTGTACATCGCAATGGTGCTGAAGCTATATTTTTGCATATTAGTGATGAGTTTTCTTGGGTAAATAGTTTTCATTCCGTGTATGACATAAAATTCCGCATGTTGTCTCCAGTGCTGTACTATTACTGGCGCTGCCTCTCATAAGTCTGGCGGCCAGAGTTTGTGAGATACCCTTCAGTAGGCGGAACAAAGGGCGGTTGTCAGGTAAGCAAACACGCATCAGCCGGGCCATGCTCCGGAGTTTAGGCATGACAGAGGTAAATATACTAAGAATATCGTGGCATTGACAGTGCAGCTTACAGCTCCATTAACTCCAGTTTATGTAAAAATCCCAAATTAGAACTGAAAGTTACATTAGAGTGTAAAGTTATGCCATAAATAATGCCAATGAGTGTAATTGTCGACGTGGGTGCGTGTTTTTCCGGTAATTTTATATGCTACGACGTTGATGAATGCATCCCAGTGTGTTACGGAATGGCCAGTATGTGTTCTCTGCCGCATTCAGGTCAGGCCGGACATGCTTGAGCACCAGGCATTCCACCGACGTGCCTGAGGCGTGTGTTGACAAGGAGCGGCGGCGGCCACGGGTCAGGGCGGCGGGATACAGGGCGGCCGTCGCCGTGTGGCCGTCTCAATGATGTAATTTTAGGGCAGGGTGGCTATGGAGATGCCTTGGCGTTTCTCTTGCCAGTCCGTCTGGAAAACAATTTCAGCTTAGGCATTTATGTAGAATTTGATTGTTCCAAAAACAGTTTCTGTGAAGAGAGCTAGAACGTTTTAGTTTTATGCCAAAACATTGTTATTCTTAAGCATTGTTATACACCACTCAATTAAAAGTAGTATATTTGTGTGTGTGTGTGTGTGTGTGTGTGTGTGTGTGTGTGTGTGTGTGTGTGTGTGTGTGTGTGTGTGTGTGTGTGTGTGTAATAATAATAATAATAATAAACGGCTTATTAAATGATAGCAGCTGTAAAGCTGAAAATATACACGTTACAAATACAGTTTTGAAATATAAAAAAAAAAAAGGAAAATGTACAATATGAAAGGGATATGGGGATCTGGGGTGGTGGGGGGGAGGTGAGGTGGTGGAATGCAGTGCACTGGTGCGGTAGGAGGAGGAGGAGGTGTGTGTGTGTGTGTGTGTGTGTGTGTGTGTGTGTGTGTGTGTGTGTGTGTGTGTGTGTTTAACTATCTCACGGTCTGATCTCGTGATGGACTCTATAAGACCAATGATCTCATTTAACTGACCTTTGAGTATACGTGGGACCTCGCCTACCAGTCCCTTCATCTCCCTTCCTCCGGACGGGACAGCAGCCAATCCTTGTCAGCAGAAGCAGCTTTCGACCTGAGAAAGGCTCGAACCTCGATATACTGTGTTGGCAGACTGAAAATTTAACCACAACACCAAGGGAGCGTTTTTTTTTTTTTTTTTTTTTTGTGTGTGTGTGTGTGTGCGCGTGTGCGGGCTTGTGCGTGCGTGCGTGTGGGTGCTATCATCATATCACAAGAGGTACGCGAGAGACCACTTAGCAGGTAACGCCTCTCGTCATGATTGCTTCGTTACCGTTATCAGCAGCAATTATGAGCTAATTACTCGTCGTCCAGCCCCGGCGTAGAGATACCACCGCCTGTGCCCATGACCGACTGCGCCCCCGACAGGCCTACTGGAAACAATTTGTCCAGGTATTTGGTGGTCACAGCGGGGCGCCTCAGCGGTGAGATATTATGGGCCTCGCCGCCCCTCCCTGGCACCCCAGCACATGTATGGGGCAGGTGACGCGCCGCCCCTGCCGCAGGAGTCCAGAAAATCAGTGCTCATTTTTTCGTACTGCGACCGCGTTTTATTTCAAGTGTCATCTTCCTGACCAATTTGAAAGCCTCCCGACAATGCCAGGAGCTGTGTGCTTCCCGCCATTTGGTGTTTAGTTGTCTGTACGTAGAAGTGACGATCTGATGCGTATAGTCTGTCGCTACGCAGTGCTGGGGCGTCGTGTGCGTTCAGTGGAGTCTTGCAGTGGGATATGTTTACCAATTTGTACGCACCAGACCAATTAGCTCTCATAAGAAAAGACACTACACTGGAAAGTTGAAAATTTTAATTAAGTATAATAATGAAATAATATTAAAAGGAAATATGTAAACTTCATCAGGACTATATCAATATTCCTATGCATTGGTTAAAATCACAACAGTAACATCGGTTTCTGATATGACCTACGTGGAAGGAGGCGGACGATAATAAAGCGTATAGGTGGACAGCTGCCTCCACACCAAGGCTCCGTGGTTTGCTAGGCCCTTTTTTTCTGCCCAGGCGAAGCGATGATGGCTTGAAATAATGAACCGACGAGGTACTTCTGAGGATGGCTGTTCAGACAGCCCAGCAGACCAGCCAATTAATGTCCAAACGATGTGCAAGACGCTGACGCAGTAATTGAATAAATGTTTTATTCATCAGTTGTTGAACTTCATTTAGTAGAAAAAATATTGAAAAAGGAGAAGTTTGATTAATGGAAGTTGTAGCTTCAGGCAGCGGAGGGCGTCCGTACCCCTGGCTTCCTAGACGTGTGCTTACCTGGAAATGTACGGAAAACATTTTACCTGAGCATGCCTTTCCTGAAGCCCTAGCGTGGCATAACAAGGACTAGATTTCTTGGATAACAGTGGTTTCATGTTTTTTTTTTTTTTTTTTTTTTTTTTACGCGATCGCTACAGCTTCTCGACCATCACTCTCACTTCACCACCTTCCACCGATCCATCCATCCCTCCACCAACAACCTCCACCCTACGTTTATTTACATCTTCCACTATCAGTCTCTCCCTTCCTCCATCCCTTCACCAACGTCTACCCGTCCACAGCATCCACTTCCTCCCACTAATAACTTCCACCCAAAGCTCCACCCTCCCTCCGACACCAACTCTCGCCCTGCCCCGCCGACCCCTCCCAGCCCCCCCAGACCGCCCCCCTACGCCAGGCCATCCCAGGACGGAGAACAAACAAACAGGCGCCCTGTGACTAGGATTGCCCAAAATAGGAGAAAAGAAATTCATTACAAATTCATGGAGGATCACGAGGAATGGGTTTTGTGGTAGTACATGATGATAGGATGCTCTCTCTCTCTCTCTCTCTCTCTCTCTCTCTCTCTCTCTCTCTCTCTCTCTCTCTCTCTCTCTCTCTCTCTCTCTCTCTCTCTCTCTCTCTCTCTCTCTCTCTCTCTCTCTCTCTCTCTCTCTCTCTCTCTCGACAGTAAGTTACTAAGTTAAAGATACACTGATACTTTTATTCATTTAGTCTTAAGATGCACTGACGAGCTGACAATCTCCTATCCCTGCGATGCGCGGCTCACGTCACACCCGGGAGGCTGAAGACAACACCCAGCAAGAGTATTTACACTTCTCGTACATATCATTATGCTCTGAAGTTGATTTTCACCGCCGCGAGTGCACGTATTCAGGATTAATTCACACATCTCGGTACAGATCAGGCATAAATGGCTACATAGAAGTACGGTATATTTGGGGACATCCGCTGTAGCTGAGCGTGGCCTCGGTATACATATCCGTCGCATTGGTCCTTGAGCCTGTAGTGGCTACGAACCCATCACCGCGGGACACGAGCCAGCGTGACATCCGAGGTATCTCAGTTTGGCTTCCCCAGGTTTCCCCAGGTGCCCATTGATCAACCATCCCGAAAGGTGGAATGAACAGCTGGGTGAGTTGCACGCCGACCGGCCACGGCAGGATTCGAAACTTGATAATTCCTGTATCCTTTTTCCTGCATCTTAATCTTACCTGGAACTGTAAGTTATTTTGTTACTTTTTTGCAATCGTTGGGCTTTAAAGTCAAGATTCTGGCTATGCCGCAGGTTTCAATTCACCTTACTTTTCTTCGTAAACTCGACAGCAAATCACTTAAAAATAGTCATTTTAATAGGAAAACACTTTACAACACTGCCAAAAGTATGTCATTACTGGTGTCAAAAATATCAAGTGGCATAAACTACTGTTAAAGAAACGCGGAATGTAGATATCAGTTTCAAGGTTGGACAGGAAGTGTTTACAATCACTGGCGGTGAGCTGCCCTGCACGGCGACGAGTGACATCACGCGTACGAATTGGCTCACTGAAAATATCAAGGCTAGTTAGGAGGGACGCTGTTCAGTGAGCTAACAAGTGTGTCACACGAGGCACGTTCTGTGAGTATTCGGCTGGAATTACTTAAAACTACGTGAGAAATGAACTAGAAGGATTGTAAAGAGTGAGGGCTGACGCAGCGCATCCAAGGCGTCGCCCTACCACTCTGCTATACTTGATGGCGGCCATTTATTTATGGAAATAGTAATTGAGGTAATACAGTGTTTTCAGAAGCATTGTGATGACATTAATGTTAGGGAACAAAAGTATTGTAGGAACTCGGCCCCAGAAAGCAATACAAAACACGAGTACACCGCCGCTAGCAGACAGCTGAGGTGGCGCGTTTACACTTGACCGACTCCTCTGTTATGCTAATCGTGGCGGAGATTCCCTCCTCCCTCGGCGATACACGCAGGGATGGCGCAACACCCCCGGCAATCAAAGAACTTCACGGCCGCTAAGTATAGGCCAAACTTCCCTGGTCATTAAGTCCAACCCTCCACTCGCCGGCAGCCTCGGGGCGGTCATCTGTCCGGCATCCTAATACCCATGATTGGGCACCGCAGCCTCTCCATGCGACCCCAGTGAGCCTGGGCCACCCCGGGCCCTGGAGAGGAAAGACTGGCACACGTAGCTTTGTAGACCTTTAAAGCTGAGATATTTTTTTAAAGAAAACAATAGTGTTTACTATTTTTCTCGAGAAGCAGCACAAATAGTATGCAGTGTAGTCCATCCCTTACTTTTGAACAGGCTAAAGAATGAAACCGACTTAGTTATGCAACGTGCGTGTATGATGTATCCCTCAATCTTCGCCATAATGGTGAGTTGCTACGTGCTCGACGTCGATATTCCGAAACAGGCAATGTGGAGGTTGGGATGATGGTAGCAATGCGCCAGACGATGACGAGTAATGTCAGTGTCTGCATACTCGTTTTTGTCATGGGTGTATCGGGACGCAAGGCTGGTCTGGGGAAGTACATGGTAGCCCACATGGTTTGAAAAGGTTCGGACAATGACATAGTGCGTAGAGTCGTGTGGCGTAAGTTCGTGTGTGGTGGCGCTTCACATCATGATGCATTGCAGGTCGTCCCTACACTAACGTATACGTAATCTGCCTCCCCCTCACCCCATCTTTCCTTTCCCCCAGGACGGTGTCGTCAGCGGGGGTCCTGGGCGCCCACCTGCTGTGCTCGCGGGTGCCCGGCCTCACGCCCCGCCAGAGCCGCATCTGTACGCGGGCGCCTGACGCCATGGTGGCCATCAGTGAAGGTGCGAGGGCGGGCCTGCGAGTGCCAGCGGCAGTTCCAGCATCATCGGTGGAACTGTTCCTGGCGTCTACCAGCAACAGCGCGTTCGGCCACATCGTTCTTGTGGGTCAGTTAATAATGGCTGGCGAGGTTTCATCCATGCTTTTCTAAACTACACATTTCAGACATTGATTGATATTATGCAGCTTGTATGGCACTTACTAACACAAAGATGGAAGCGAGCACCGTGACAGTAACACCCTCGTTCTCACTCGTCAGGATGTTACTTGTACTTCTGTCGCTCAGGATCATATGTAATAATCATAATATAAGAGTAAGACGATATAGTCATTCATGTTTCTGGGCTTCTAAAACTCCAGATGAACCTCTTAAAGTAGCCCGAGCTGCACGTACTGCATTGCATCCCTGACCATTAAGCTGTCGTGGAGGGGAAGGTATATGTAACCTTTCTCCGCACTTGAGCATGGGATTAACCCTTGCGACATATCAGCAAGCCATCCCCGCTCCCAGAGGCTCTCAGCGACCGTGTCCCCATTATTCTCCCGCCGCCGGGCAAGGGTGAGCACACAGCGCCCCACAAGGGTTGCTTCGTCCCCTCAACACGTGCGCACCGTTCCTTTTCACGTCTCTTTCACTGCTCCCTGCCTGAGCCCCTGTTCCCCCTACTTATCTCCTTCTTTGCCCTCAGCTCTATTTGTTTACGTAATAGCATGTAATCCTCGTTTTGTACCGATTGTCATTTTTGTTCTCTAAAACCCAATTCAAAGGTCCATTAGCCTGTTAAGATCCCCCCAGGACATGGTCAGCTTGCCATATTTCTTCACCGAACAACACTCTTCTCGTAAACCTTCCTACAAGATGAGCAGGATTCTTATGAGTGTTTACCAACTACGTGTCCGTGTTCATGTAACTTTCAACTTGCTCAAAACTCCTCTCGAAGATGATCTGCAGACCGATTTACTGCGTGACATGTTCACTATTCAGGGACTGGCCTGCACCCCCTCGTTGTGAAAGCGTTGTGGACAGTCAGTGAAGAAAGTCTTTTGTGCCACCAGTCTTAACAATCAGTTACGGTACATTCTCCTGGATGATCCTTTTCTAACGGAGGGAATCTGGCACAAAAGCCACCAATGAGGCTCGCTGCCCGCGGACATTATCTTACAAAACCAAGGGGAGTGAGTTGAGCAGGGCAGGATGGGGCCCCGGACTGAACCAGATCATTTGTCGCATCACGAAGCCTGTATGGCCGGGGACAAGAAAACACCCGCCCTGCCATCCGCCCGATGGCGTAGTTTGTGCTGGGGGCGCAGCTCCTCTTTCAGTGGCAGATGCACATTAAGTGTACACATTAATTATAAACGTTCAAGTTCATGTATGTGTTCACATTATCAGACAACTTTTACAGCATTCGTAAGATGCAAAATGTATAAATGCTGTGTCTTTCTGAGTTCACTCTCGACTTCCGCCAGCGCTGGCCACACCCATCTCTGAGGGGAGGGGAGGGAGCCAGTGTGTGGTCAGCGTGGCCATCATTGCACCGAAAGTAAAATTTATTAGTAATAAATGTCATGCCTTGAAGGAGCTAGTTGGGTGAGCATCAAGTGGCCGCCCGTCAATCATGCTGTAGGCCGCCTCCTCCCCTCCCAGCAAGCCCAGTCACCCCCTTAATGGCCGGCCTCAGCCCCACCAGCCACGCGTCCCCTACAATTTTGTATCTAAATCACTCGTAGCGCTGGTGCCAGAACCGGTTGGGTTTCTTTATCTGTGTGCCCGTTTTCTGGCGTTGTAACGGCCCATCAGCAAGTATCCGCATGAAATCTGTGACGAGAATACCTCACATGACTTCTGTGATTCTGCGACGCCATACATGCCTGACATAAA